>NC_135565.1:18652208-18872208 GCF_964340395.1 Glandiceps talaboti | reverse complement strand
TGGCTTGCTTGTTGGTTGATTGATTGATTGATTGATTGGTTGGTTGGTTGGTTGGTTGGTTGGTTGTTTGGTTGGTTGGTTGGTTGGTTGGTTGGTTTGTTGACTGACTGACTGACTGACTGACCGATTGATTGATTGATTGTTTGATTGATTGATTGATTGATTGATTGATTGATTGATTGATTGATTGATTGATTGATTGATTGATCGATTGATTGAATGACCAAACTATTTTTATATCTCACTTCAGGTATCTTCAGAATCGATGACTCAGTGGAAGTGGCCAAACTTTGGGGACAGAGAAAAAACCGACCCAACATGAACTATGACAAACTTAGTCGATCTATCAGACAATATTATAAGAAGGGTATAATGAAGAAAACCGAAAAATCACAAAGACTGGTTTATCAGTTTGTCAACCCTTAAAGTTACAACACGCTGTTGTCATAGTTACACCGAACACCCGCTCTCACTGCCCTCGTTAATTTCAAACAAGAAAAGAACTCGAAAGAGAGAGTGATGCCAATGTAAGCTGTTGGACATTATGTGAACTGACAAAACGCACGAGAATGAATGATCAGTGCAGTCCGACATCCACTGTTATATTAATTTCTGACTGTGCACCGTACACTAATGGTAGTGTTGCATGCTTCCGTACAATCTTCCCGGTTCGCAATATCTCAAAGGAGCTCAAGCACGTTTTTTTCTCTTAATTTAAAGAAATACAGAGTTCTTACTTTTCGATTTACATGGAGAGTATATTGATAATAGCAACAGTACAAACTATATTTTATTGCAATATGGCACTACAAAACCAAAATACTATTATATTGTATTTATTATTTACGATCATAAAACTTTATTCAAATATGATTAAAATGATAAATAATAATTTGATAGAAACATATCGTCTGACCACTTGGAAAATGTATCATTTTGACCAGAATGTTTTACAAATTGATGTAACCAAGTCAAAAGAAAGGTCAAAGGTTATGAAATATTAAAAAAATAAATATGCATCTGTTTCACCGCTATGACTAAATTTAAATCTATTTTGTAAACTTAAGGTATTTATTTTCTTTGAAAGGCTAATTTGTAGTTTTACAGCCGACACATTTTCGGCTTCTTAGTTAAACTGTTTGGCGGATTATCAACTTGAAGAGCTAAACATTTCTTTTTCAAAAATAATGAAGGCATCACACTTGAAGATTTCTCGTCGACTAGTGAATGTTAACTGTGTATATATATATTTTAGATAATGATGATATGAAATTTGTAAATTTGGTCATTTGCGTCCTCGTTCCACAGCAAATTTCCAAGCCAACATGATATGCTTAATTGTTTGTTTGTTTATTATTTCCACTGTTAGCCTTTACGCTCTTGAGTGAAAATTGCACGAAATTGTGATGTTATACTATCGTGGAAGGTACACAATATCAAACAGACAGACAGACAGACAGACAGACAGACAGACAGACAGACAGACAGACAGACAGACAAATCACAAGGCTTTCATAATCAAGATAAAAATTCCGTACTTTTCGAAAAATAAGAATGAATCGTATCAAAATATTAACTTTTGGGTAATACATTTTAACCAGAAGTTTCCACACCCATAATACGAACTGGACAACAGAGATCAGAGTTTTAAAAAAATCATCAATATTACCTCGACAAACCTGCTATGTGGTCTTTGCGGTAATGTTAAAGTATGTTTGTAACAAACGAACCAATATACTCTTAGTTTGGGTTAATACTAGTAAATTGTTTTAAAGAGTGATAATTATAGAGGGATTATTGAATAGACTTGTATCGTTTGAATTTTAACTTGAGGTTTATCAAAGACGACGTTTTAAAACACCTTTGCTCATATCAGCCGCATGGTTAGTGATCCGTTACTTGTTAGAAAAAAACCCATTAGAAACAAAGCTAAACTCAGAATGTAAAATTATAGGTTGATTTGTCTGATGATACTGCACAAAGGTAGATTTTTAGCCAAATTTGGTTAGTTGGGTTGACATTTCTATACTGGAGATAATATTCATGAAAAGAGCAGTCGGATTTTGATGCATCAAGTCGATTTAATAAAGGCGATTTCTATTTGTTGGGGCTTCCTACATTTTAACCAATCATTACCTTCAGTACTAGACATCACGTGACCTTTAACCTCTTTCGCATTGAATTTTGATAATCTACTTTATTCTTGAAAAAATGAGAATGATACTTCTACAACGTAATCTTGATACTATAAGTATTTGTAGGATTTCGGTCAAAAAGAAAAGTGAGTGTACAAAAATGGTCATCAAAACAAAAATTTCTAAAATATAATGCTGTAAGTAAAATGACCGATACACGCGGAAAAGGTTAGGCGGAAGTGACGTTTGATGTGCGTAAAATCAATACTTTATATTATGTAAATTACGTCTGATAAAGTGAAAGTGCACACAACTATTACTGTGGCAGTGCCGCTCAGTAAAATTGTATACATATCAAATGTAAATAATGTATCATAAATTATATAGCAAATGAATTTACTTATTTAATTCGTGTAGGTTATGCTAAACAGATAAAATTATGTAAATAATTAACAATATGCATATTCTATAATAAACGGTTACTTTTTGAATTTATTTTTACATGAAATCACAAAATACACCTGGAATGTAAGATAACTGATATTCGTCTTTTTTTTTCTTTTCTGGGTATGTTTGACATTTCGGTATAGTGTTGTAAAAGTGATATTTTAGGCTTGGCTGGTTTAACTGAAATAAAATATACAACTCATAATAATGTTCGTATAATTGTGTCACATTTGTACGCCAACATCGAATTGAGAATGTGTACTATGCTGAATCTTAAAGTCAGAATGAATGAAAGATTATTCCATTCACTACATGATGCATGTAAATCGGAATCTTTCCCATCTAATCAGTCACGTGATCAGCTATATAAATTTATCAAGAATACACCTTGAAGTAACTAGGAAGTAAACGTTGTAACTATTAGTGCCACTTCCCTACCCCCACACATACATACATACATACATACATACATACATACATACATACATACATACATACATACATACATACATACATGTTTACATACATACATACATACATACATGTTTACATACATACATACATACAAAAATACATACATACATCATTCTCTCTCTCTCTCGCGCACACACACACACATACACATACTCGCAAACACGGTATCTCACAAATACTATCCAAATTTCAAAAGTTTCAATAATAGAATAAAATATCTGCATGTTAGCAAGCGTATCTGTTCCACATGTCAACGTGGCTAACAGTTGATGTCTACACATAGTCTAGACAAAAAATTACCTTAATTCTCCACAGAAAAGTTTGACAAATGAGCCTTGGCTCTGTTCCCGCCATTTGTTTACTTTGACGACCGCAATGTACAACATAGAATGACGTCATCGCAATGGAGGGTAAAATAAGGGACAGAGTAGGGAAAACGTTTGGATGATATCAATGAATCTAAATTTAAAGTTATCGTGTCACTAGATGCACTGGGGCAAAGGTCAACTTAGTCCTTTTATGTAGATAACATAAAAAAATGAAAATAAAAATAGATCCAAGGCCATAGCATACTAATAAAGTATGAAGTAGATGCCTTGGTGTATGCATTGCAGAAATGAGGTACAAAAAAGTGAAAATAAATAGTACCAAGGTCGTAGAATACAAATAAAGTGTGAAGTAGATGCCTTGGTGTATGAATAAGGAAACACTGCACAAACGAGGTACAGTTACAGTTAAAGTTACAGTTCACAGGTTCTGTTTGGTAAAATCACGTAGAAACTAATAAGAAACTGCACGTACACTAAGATAGCAAGATAGCAGTCTGTTACTACATTTTGTCTAATTATGAAATAAACCAAAGTGCATTGAACCTAGACGCAGACACGCGGACGTCAATGGTTTGATGTCTCCATATGGTAGTTCATTTCATTTGAGACAAAATGTAGCATGTGCAGTTTCTCACTGTTTTCTGCATGGTTATATCAAACAGAGCCAGTGAACGGTAATTTGAAAGGGGCTGTAGCATGATGATTTTTCTGTCTTTGTTGTTATACAACAAGTTTATTTTCCTGTGACATGAAGTCATATATTGATAGCATGTATACATATAAAGTGATACACTTTATCTCAATGTCAATCAAAAACTTGACTGCTACAAATCTAAAAATAGATAAGAAAAGGCACAATGTATCATTTTAAAAGTGGCCATATGGATGAGGATTTGGTATTTATTTTGATTTTTAACTCATTCATAAAACAATTTCATCATGGCTTCCTACTTGAAAAGTCAATGTGAAACAATATGTCAAGTCCTTGTTTGTAAGTCAACACACTGCAAAGATTAATAACTGTGTAAATGGTTGTTATTGTGAATAGAATATAAAAAAAACTTTAATTTTACACAATATTTTAGCTTTCTGCAAAATATTGAGTTTCAAACATACACTCGGTCAATGTTGTTTCTCATTGATTTCCCAAGTATGAAGCTACGGTGAAATTGTTTTATAAAGCAGAAATCTAAGCAAAAATGAATTATTCATACGGCTCGAGTATCAATGTCTGTATTTTCTTTGTATACAGGAAGTCGTTACAAAATACCGTCATGTGCTACCTACCTTGTTTTCGCAGTATAGGTCTTTAAATTTAATACTTTCCAAATTGCATTGGCTTTATGAGCAGTCTATATATGATATAAAGTGACGCCGGGCAATACCCGCACATATAAGATCATATAACATACCGTAAAATTGTAATTACCTTAAATTGTATAATTTCACAATTTCTTGCGGGGGAGAGAGGGGGTAGAGAGAGTGAGAGAGAGGGGTAGAGAGGGGGAGAGAGAGGGGGCAGGGAGACAGATAGACAGACAGACAGACAGACAGACAGACAGACAGACAGACAGACAGACAGACAGACAGACAGACAGCAGATGTTAATGTTGTATGTACAATTATTATGTGTTATCTCTACTTCAATAAACTTTCTTGTATCTTCCTTGTACTAGTATTTGTCATTGTTCGCTTGTACTGTATAGTACTGAATAAAACATATCACATCACATCACATCACATCACGTCACGTCACGTCACGTCACATCACATCACATCACATACATCATATCATATCATATCATATCACGTCACGTCACATCACGTCGTCACGTCACATCACATCACATACATCATATCATATCATATCATATCACGTCACGTCACATCACGTCGTCACATCACATCACATCACATACATCATATCATATCACGTCACGTCACATCACGTCGTCACGTCACATCACATCACATACATCATATCATATCACGTCACGTCACGTCACGTCACATCACATCACATCACATACATCATATCATATCATATCATATCACGTCACGTCACATCACGTCAAGTCACGTCACATCACATCACATACATCATATCATATCACGTCACGTCACGTCAAGTCACGTCACATCACATCACATACATCATATCATATCATATCATATCATATCACATCATATCACATCACATCACATCACATCACATCACATCACATCACATACATCATATATCATATCATACCATATCATACCATATCATACCATATCATATCATATCATATCATATCATATCATATCATATCATATCATATATCATATCATATCATATCGATCGTATTATATCATTATCACAGTCACGGTCACAGTCACAGTCACAGTCACAGTCAAAGTAGATTTTTTACTTTTCTGTCATCGTAACGGTACTATATTTCCTATACGTTGTCATTTTTAGGACAATCACTCTTGCTAGCATGGTTTATACCAATCTTTGTTTACACTGTACGCCAATAATAAACCTATAGTATACCCATCTATCATGTAATCCGGACTCTCAGCTACGAGGAAATAACATCCTAGTTGGGTTGTTCAAGTGGGGAAACCCCTTCTTTCCCCCCTAAATTCGGAGAATTTGTCGAATTCAGAGAAAGTATATATTGTACCTCGATTGGCTGTATTGTATAAACGCTAGACGTGTTACTAAAATTAGACCCGACGCCATGCGATCACCTATTCCTCGAAGTCAGTCTGATATATCCGCTATCGTATAACAACAGCGATAGCTATTTACTTATTGTGTATTATAAGATTGGTCACAACAACTTGTGAATATTTGATATAACAATTCAACGACATCGATCGAGGGCAGTAATCATGCATCAACGCTCTTTGTGGTTTACTTTCCGGTCGCCAATGCACGGAATGTGTGTGTATCGTCCTTCAACTCAGATAAACAACGTAAACGAGTCACCTGATAGATTGACTAAGGAGGGAATGAATACACATATGTAGCTACTTCATATTATGCAATGTTATGAACAGACTTGTAAAATTAAATGCTTAGATAATATTATAATCTGTCTAGTTCCAAGGTCTATCGATAGCACCCTGGAGGAGTAACAAATAGTTGTCACTCCGGGAGAATTTGTTACTGAAATCGTTCTTATTTTTGGTATATTTTGTTGTTTGTCCTGTACAGTGCTAACTGTACGCCAAACCAGTGCGACTTTAGAGGAGAGTTTACTCGCCAATAATGTTCTTTCTTCGAGCAACAGTAACGTGTCACGTCTCTATGAATATTAAAATGCATTTTAGGTGACGTCATATCGTTTTAGAAACATTTATAATGTTAGGCTCTGTGTTAGATTCACATACCTTTTGATTCTATCCGATTAAATTGATGTGTGTGTATGTATGTACATGTATGTATGTATGTATGTATGTATGTATGTATGTATGTATGTATGTATGTATGTATGTATGTATGTATGTATGTATGTATGTACATGTATGTATGTATGTATGTATGTATGTATGTATGTATGTATGTATGTACATGTATGTATGTATGTATGTATGTATGTATGTATGTATGTAGGTAGGTAGGTAGGTAGGTAGGTATGTATGTATGTATGTATGTGTGTGTGTATGTATGTATGTATGTATGTATGTATGTATGTATGTATGTGTATGTTTGTGTATGTATGTATGTATGTATGTATGTATGTATGTATGTATGTATGTGTGTGTGTGTGTGTGTGCGTGCGTGCGTGCGTGCGTGCGTGCGTGCGTGTGTGTGTGCGCGCGCGCGCGCGTGTGTGTGTGTGTGTGTGTGTGTGTGTGTCACGACTTGTTGAACAGGTAGTAATGTACAAAGTCGGCCTTACTTTCAATCCTAAAGTAAAATATACTAATAAACGACGTTTCAGTGCGTCTTGCACACCCTCTTCAAGCTATGACAACTATATATAAGAGAGATAGGGTGGGGCTGTTGATTGTCAATATTACTACCACCCCTTAGCTAGGGAGACTATAGAGGCGGCACGATGTTTTTTACGTGTCACACAAGGTGACGGTTTCTTGTTACGAATTACATAAAAACAAAATAAAGTCACTGTTAGCGCCCGTGCACATAAAATAATACATTTTATCTCATTGTGGAGAGACATCAACACGACTGTCGGATCGAACAAGGAAGACTTCAAACACTAAACTGTTTAGTTGTGTTCACAGTGAGATAGAATGCCATCTAATTGAAACTGTATACTCTCTCTGTGTTTGGTCGTACATATCAAATCACTACAGACACAGTCCAAATCAGGTACACGAGTGATAATTAGAGCATTTACAGCCCAATTCATGTTAGTGTTCACTGGCCATGATTGATACTACAACACAGAAACCAATTGCTAGAAACAGCACACCCTACACTTCAAGATAGCAAGATTGAATTACATTTAATACAATTTCTTGTGACATTTTGCCTAAATGAAATGAACTGTACTACCACGCAGACGTCAAAACACTGGCGCCGTCTGCGTGTAGTTGGTTTAGACAAATTGTAGCAAGAAATTGCAACTTGATTGCATTCTCGTAAAACAGAGCTGTATTTTCTTCCATGACACTGCAAAATAAAGCGTCGGTGAGTTAAAGAGTGTAGAATATGCAATATATTATTTTATTAGTCTGAGTGGTTGTATCACCCTGAGTGAACACTAACATGAAACGCGTTGTATCGTAGTGGAGGCAAACATCTTTTGCTATGAAAGAAATGATGATGAAAGACAATTGTGCTCCCTCGCCACGGCACACTTCCACATTATTTGGCGTTTCCTCCATGACCAAAACTTTAAGTACTAACATTTGATCAAAATCTAGCTTCACACATAACGTTAGATTTTACTTCCACCCACTACACCCCCTATGCGATAAACTTACAGGTAGAACGTACCAATAATAAATTACTAAGAGAGAAATACTTGTCGTTAGAGTGGAAAAAAATTACATGGTTCGCCAGTGTGTATGACGTCAATCTAATCAACAAATGTTTATTTTCCCTCTCTTGAAATATGACCTTTGACATAAAACGTTATTTATTTGACGTGACGTAACCAAAGTCTAAAGACTATAATATTGATATCTTTTCATTTTGACATCTCACACCAAAGCACACTGGTCCTATGTGCAACGAGCACTTAGAAAACAATAGCCTCATCTACACGTAGGTCGTCATACCTGAGGCAGTCCCAAGTCCTACCTGAGGTAGGATAGATTTGTGTCTACACGTAGGAAGGTTACAGCGGAGATGTCGCGCCTTCCGTCCTGACAGTACATAGGACGAAGTCAGGAGAGTTTCAGGACGGTGCCCTAAGTCGGGACGGTTTCAGGACGGTTTCAGGACGCGTTTGCGTTTGCGTCTACACGGGCTTCAAACTATCCTATCCTCAGGTAGGATTTTTAGTGCCGTGTAGACGAGGCTACTGATCCCCTATCGAAACGTCAAGCATTAGCAATGAAACAAACATGTACATAGCTGACATCGGTATTTCGAAGGCAAATAAAGCAATCACGACTTCATAACCACTTTGGTCTCCCTTGGAGTAAGGTACACACATATCAATACATCACCTCAAACAGTACCAAGGTCTATACCTGTAACAACACGATCCGTAATCACAACAACAATACCATATGAGGTCACATGTAGTATAAGTTACAATTCATATGGTCAATAAATTGTTGTCATTTCAGTGACAGTGCTAGTGAAGTCTGTAAAGTAGAAACATCCGCCCACAATGACGTTCTGAAGGAGGAGGCTTAACTTTATGAAGTTTGAGAACGTATTATATACAAGAGAGCTATAAGCCGCTTAGATCATGCACGATAGTGTGTTTTTTCTCAGTCAATAACCTGAAACACATAAACATTTACACAATGCCAATTTTACTGTTGGGAATATTTACGCACTTTGGAAAAATACGAAGTACAAAGTACAAAGTAGTGAAAAGGAATAACATTATCAATTCTCCTCGAGGAAGAGTATTATGTAAAATATCGTGTTTAGCGCCCTCACCCATCAGTCTTCCCCTCTCACCAAGGCCAAATATAGAGGCGAATATTAAACATGTCGTCGTATCTTACACTGCAGTCTAGCATAATTTCACTCTACTTACTCACTAAAAAGTATCATTCCCGCAAAAGGGTCTGATCGTTTTACGACGCGTGCGGTTGAATTACGACAAAATTTATCACAGGATAATCGTCTACAGTGTGATGATGGTGGGGACTCTGATGGGGAATTTTGACCGATTTAACCAATAGCAGGAGAGATTAGATCCTGACGTCATATACAAGGTGTGGTTGACACGAAATTGCCAAACCTTTCCACGAATTACTTACTAGTATTAATAACTATAAAGTAGTGACGTCATAGCTGAAACAATCAACGTCATTGTATCAAGTAGTCATGGCAACAATGACGAAAAATATTGACATTTAAATTACTTTTATTATAGCTACGTGACTATTCTGTAAACACATACCGTGTACTGTATGTACGTGATGGCATGTTTTTCACATAAAACACGGAGTTATACCATATGACGAAGAATCCCTACAAAAGTAGTGTTGTCATGAAAACCCATGTTATGTACATATTATTCGTCCAAAGTGACATTCTCCATTGACTCAAAACAGTCGTGGCTTTCTATGGATGAGCGCGAAAAAAGTTTTGATGTGATGCATTCAAGTTGTAACTTCAAATTTAGGGAAGGGATGAGGGTAAAAATAATGGGGGTACTTGTGGAGGTTGTCATTAAGATTTCGACTGATTAAATAAAACTTCGCAATATAATAACAAAACGCTTCAATTGAACTGATGTGATTAATACATCTTGCACATGATATTAACAGTCAAATGTCTTACTTCTCTCGGCTTTAATTTGCCGCTTGGGGCGTAATTCGTGAATCTCACAGAGAGACGAATATGTCACCAAGTCTGGCTGCGACAGTAAAGGTGCCGACTGCCGAGAGGAGATTCCTCACCTAATTTAGTCCCTCTAGCGGTAGCAAAGAGGATGCCCTTGTTTTTTCTTGTGATCGTTCTACTGCATAGCCTCTAGAGTGTATGTTCTAACTCAAGCCACTAGTGGTCTGAGGTTCTAACCAATCATGTCAATAGGATTCTTTGTGTGTATGTGTGGATGACAGTTTAGTGTAGACTCTTGGAGTATGACCAATAACTGTACTAACACTGCACACATTCTATGAACAACACGACACAAATATAAAATTAAATAATTATGTATGTTTTTAATTATCAATTAAAGTATTATCTGCATACAGATACAATACAGCAACCTGGTCTTGTTAGTTATTGTAATTACGGCAATGTACATGTGACATCAAAAGGTCAAAGGTCACATTGACACTACACAGGTCAACAAAGTAAAACTAAGGGTCACAGATCAAATAAACATGCTTAATGGTCGAGTCAAAGCGAACCTGACAGAAAGGTTCGAGTTTAATATATGATTTACAACAGGTCAAAGGTCACACTGCGACCTGACCTTCCTGGTCAAAGGTCACAATAGACATAATACTGACTGCTCCTGTCTAGGAAGTGTCATGCACACAACATGCAAGTAATAATTCATCGACTACAGTATATTAGGACTCCCTCTTCCTTAAAACATAGAAATAGAAAAAACACGAAATTTTTTCAGAAATTGAAGATGGTCACTTAGAATTAGTGCACTTTTACTGACTATACATAAATCACAGTGTAATAAATGATAGTAGAGTGTATATGCTATACAGACTGGTGTATTTATAAACTTATCAAAGTGGAAATTGTAAGGTATATTTACTGTAAGTATGATTGATATGGATTACTGGTATAATATTGAATTACACAGCACATGATACTCAAATTCAGCAGTTAATTGTACATGGGACTAAGTAATAAAACCTTCCATAGGAAGATAATGGTAAATCTTAGCTCTTTCCCAGTGGCAAACTATAACTGAACTGACGTGGTCTTTACTGCTGTACAGGATATGGTTCAAATTCAACCTGATAACTTAACTATTCTATGTATTGATGGTTACTATACAGCGCCCTCTACGTCAATACAGTGCATATCACAAGGGCGCCCTCTGTGTCAAGTACTTTGCTTCTTGTACAAGAAGTATAACTTCCACAGACTGTGGCATGAAAATATTATTTACAATTAGGGAGTTTTTTTAAATTTGATGTAGTGGGTTTGCGAGTTGTAGATTTAACAGAGCAGGCTGTGCAAAGAATTACTATAACCTTGGGTGATACTTTCACGCTATGACCAAGATGAAATAATATGCAAGTTTATGATCTGCGAATGTACACGGTGTGAAGATGATCATATTTCAAAATACTTAGCTGAGATTTAATGGTTTCTAACATAACAAATGTATAGCACTGCTTTACTTTGCTATGAAATTATATCAACCTAAGGCCCTCACAGACTTGTATATATACATGTCATACCACATATATCTCCATAGGTACAGTGTACTGGCAACATATACATTTTGTAAAGTACCAGGTCTAGTAGTACCTCTCATTTACTCAGGGTTTTTTCAACAAAACAAAAATCCTGGTTATCCTGTTGCTCTGTATTTTTCCTCTTGTACCAAATACATAGGAACCTTCACTTTGTGGTAGCTACCGAGTCAAATTTCTTGAAAAAGATGCATTTCAAAATTTTTAGAATGGAACATAATGCTTCCTTGTTGACGTATGCAACAAATGAAACATTTGAATCAAGTAAACTGTCCGACGATGTAATGCTTCAAACTGCAAGCTTTTCCATGCATGCATGTTGCAAAACCCAAATTCCTGTTATTTACTTGCCTAAGTAGTCTTAAGCAAATCAGGCAAATAATCATTTGCATGTGATATGACACCTTAGCTCACTAATCATTTGTAAAGCACGCTTTTCAGTTTCAGATTATTCGTTATTAACTCACCTAGGTAGTCCTATGCAAATCAAACAAATAATGTGCATAAGACTCCCTAACCTTGTTGATCTGCATGCAATATGACACCTTAACTTACTGAAGTTTTAGTTAACTCCAACCAAAAAAGAAAATATTTTTTTTCTACAGAAACATTATACTTTGTAAATTGAAAACCTCACCTTTGCATATATTCAACATTCCACACATTTTTTAATCATGTTTCTATATTTTCTTCAAAAATCTACGCTAATTTCTACATTGTCTAAATCAAAGTAACTACAAGGGATCCAACAATTGCTATTTTCATACATATACATACATTTCTTGTTAAATATTCATGATACGACCTCCTATCATAGGAGAAAAATCACACCCCTCGCTAAACTAAATTTCCGCAATGGTACGACCCATGGTACAATTCTTTACATGGATCATACCAACTTCATATTCAAATATAGGGTGGGGTTAGCATCCAATTGATGGGATAAAACAAGCCACTACCCACATTGGCAAACAGAATTATTGCAGGAATATACAGAAACATAGAAATGGGTTAAATAACCAATATTTGACTTTTTACTCAAAACATAAATGCACATAACTGATAAACTAAAAACACATTAAGATTACATAAAAGTAAGTTTGGCAGACGATATCAAATTTTCTGAATAACAATTTTGTGTACCTTTTCACACATATATTTTTAAGTAAACACAGTAAACAAAAATAAACAACAACAACCTCATTGTTATTAATGTATCAATATACAACAGTTCATAATTCATATCCCATAGAATTGCATATCAATATTCCTACAAACTTTTATCAGTTTTTAAAATTTTTGATTGACGACAAACTAACTCTCTGATTTGACATTATATTCTAATTATATTCATGAAAACCAACACTTAGGACAGGGTCGTTTGGATAAGTGAAATCTAAATGGAAAACAGTCTCAACAGACTATATAGTGTGTTTCTCCATATATTTACCATTTAGCATTTTGTCTTCAAGTGGTATATAATCCCAGTAAATAACATATACATTAACACAATATAGAAAAAAAATAACATAACTTTGAAAAACTAACATATACTCATATACTAACATATACAAGTTTATCTGGAAATGATTAGTTCTGTTGTCATAGCAGCAGTCCATTGTCAGTTTTGATTGGTTATATACTTTAGTAAACGACAACTACATCCCTCACCTCAATAAATTGAAATCTAACCCAAACACATTTACCTAAAAATGTTAAATAAAGAGAAAGCAATTATGCATACAAAGAACTCAAAATAGTTCATAAAATGACAAAATGCTGTATTAGTTTTTGAAAAAAACACATTCTGTAAATATGTGACTGGTTAATTACTGAGAATATATTTTACACTATGCAAATTTGTAGTTGCAGCAAACAGAGATGAAATTCCGAAATTTCTGTTCCTTTTTTAAAAAATAAATTTCAGTCTTGATGAATAAATAACATTTTGTTTGACTACTTTACTGGTGAGTGCCAACAGATGTGTAACTTTGGTTAATGTGGCAGTTGTGAAAAATCTGGTGATAAAAGCAAATTGAGAGGGTATAATATAAAGGCTAGCACACCCAGCTGAAGTTTTAACAGCTCAGAAAATCAAAGAATGGGAAAGTAAGACCATGCTAAAAGTGCACAAGATTCTGATGGAAAGTTGAAAACTTGAAACTGTCATCTCCTTCCCTATGTACGCTGGGAACAAGTTAAGTAAATTTATTACTAACATTACTTTACGGCTAGCAGTGAAAAGTGTTAATGGAGACAGCACAAGTGAGTTAATTGACTGCAATGGGTTGATTGAATTTGTTGCACAAAACATAAAATTTGTAAGTACAAGTCTACAATATAACTGTGTGTCTAGCGACAACACAAGTCATATGTAATGTAACTACATGTATAAAGCTATGAGTGTACATTATGGGTATAATCACAAATGATATATAACAGCCTCTAGAGGTGATAGCATGGGCCAATCTAGATACTGTAAGCTGCTATGTGTTCAATGTATGCCAAAAAAATGAAGACTATTGAATATATTATGTGAATAGTTACTATTCTATCTCCATGTTTGACAAACTCTTAAAAGTTATGGAGAAATATTTGCACAGGGCACAATCTTTTTTAGAGAAGCACTTCAGGAAGGTAATGCTTCAATGGAAATGTCTTATTCTTCTGGTCATCACGTACACCAATGTGCCATCTAAGCCAATTTGACCACTGATGCAGAGACAGTTATTGTGACTATGAAAATTTGATCTCATATGTGGTGACTCAAAATAATTCTCATCTTGACACAGAACAAAAATGTTGTCCTCCTTTAGTCACACTACTGTTGACTTTTCATATGATGGACATAGCCATGATTAAACCTTATAGAAGAGCACATTCAATAATAGGGATGGGTTGAAAAAAAAAACAAATTGATTGTCTATGATGTAGACCTGCCTTCCCTCTGTTATGAATGGTATAAATTAACAACACTGAATTTGTTTAACATGATGGCTATTTGCATATTGACTACATGCAAATTAGCTGAGCCTTTGGACATATATATTTGTATAACTTATGCGAATTTGTTAATAAAACCTGGATATATGAAAGGCATAGCGGAAATTATTGCTTAAAGATACTTTGTAACAATATGTTATGTAAATTTTGTGTTTTGTGCTGACTTGTTTAACATTGAAAAGTAGGCAGAGCGGAGTTATGGTATGGAGGGATCTGTGTAAATAAGTGAGCTTCAATAAACAGCTTCAAGTTCAGGTTCACACACACATTGTTTTCAATATATGTTACATAATTTGAACTCTCAGCTGTTCAGGAAATAGAAATTATAATTATCTGAGCTGACAAACTTGACTAATTATGCAAATCAGTTTGACTTTTCTTAACTTGTCTAAATATGCAAATCAGGTTCTGACTTTTCTTAAGTTCACTGGGTAATTTTGATACACTTGGCCATACACAGTGGTGGGGAAAGCAAAACATTAAATACATACAGAATAACTATGAATTCCCAATGTAAGATTACCAATTATGTAATATATTTTTCCAAAATCCCACACAAATTGTAATTATGGTGAATAATACATTTATATATACAGTGTACATATATACGTACCTACTAGTAAAGCCGTTTTTAAACATTTTCACATTGTTCACTCCGTTGTTATCTTTGAAGTGTTCCAGCTTACACTTATCTGTATCATTATTGTAAAGTATAAATTTTTTGAATGTTTTATGCAAATTTACAGCCTACGACATAATATATGCGATTTAGGAAATACATTAAAAGATTTCCTTGTTGAGCAGGGAATAGGAAATAACAGGAGAAAACATATCCCTAAGAATGCTGTATACAGTGAATTGTTATTCTAGAGTTATACATCTACAGCAAAATTCAAACTAAAAATGATCTGAAACACTCCTACAAGAAACCTTGGGTGAGCTTTATAGACCAGCTTTCAATCTTGTTTCTCCATGTGTGACATTTATGAATTCTTTTTGAGATACTTTCTGAGATAACAGTAGCCAAATGTGTTGTCTATTGGGGTACGTAAGATTTATATGATATTCTGTACCATATTTTAGGAATTCATTTCACTGGTCTGACTACCCAAGGTTACTTGGAGAGGTGACTGTTATATTGGTTCCGCATAATTAGCTGGGTACAATCCTTTTTTTCCGTCTATCCTGCCTTTACACCATCCTTGTTCATCTTCATCTTGTAACTTAGTGAACACATCACCTGAAAGTGATATCATTAAGTTACAGTTAAAATCTGGTGGAGAACCAGGTTGATGATGTTATATTTAACACTGACTCACACACACATATATATAGAAGCATACACAGAAACATGCAAATATGTTTGTGAGCACACACACATATACACACACATACATGTGCATATGCATGTACAACACACATACATGCATACACATGTACACACACACACACACACACACACACACACACACACACACACACACACACACATTCATTAACTGTTCCCAAAGGTCTTTTGCAACAAACCAAAAATTATGATTTGGTTTGTTTATATCTCACAACAAAGATACTACATAATACATATTGATCCAGGTTGTCTTCCACAACACCTTCAAGAAGTCATACATACCTGCTCTAAAACTAAGTTCATCTTCCTCAGCACCTTCATAGTCATACATAGCCTTGACTGGTACACCGACAACCTCGTCATCCCACTCTTCATTACCAAAGGGTTTATTGTCCTCCACTCCTGGGTCAGGATTACTACATATAAACACAGATCATATATATAACCACCATTCTATCTATCTACTATAAAATATTTCATACACATGACAGGAAATCTTATACGTTACTTACATGTATGTTCTACATACTTACCTCTTCATATAAGGACAGTAAAATATAGTTACTTTGGAATGGTGAGTTAGAAACAAATGCGGTTTTCAAGTGAATTGTGGAAGTCACTGATCATTATACTGTACACGAACTAAGAGTATGGAATATATACTCTGATTGTTCCATGTCACCACAATGCACGTCTATGACATGACAATGTGTCTACATCCCTGGTTCTGCTATGTTTGAAATATTAGTCAAAACATTAAAAATTGTGATTGCTTTCCCTGATTTTTCTTAATATTACAGGTGCTGATATAATTATGTTATTCTCCAATATTTTTCTTCATTCGAAATGAAAACACTCGTGACCTAAGGGTTGTCACTACTCGTCTAGTGACTCGTAGTGACAAAGGCCCCTTAGGTCACCCTATTTTCCTTGGCTGAATGAAATATTGGAGAATAACATCTAATTGTTCAACATGAATAAAATCAATAACAGTAAATTCACAAAAGTGGATTGACAAAAGGAAATGTCTTATCAAACATATTTCTTATTTCTGCATTTAGTTCAATAATATTGCTTACTGCTATTAATTGAAATATGACTGGGTGATAAAATAGCACCTTGGTATCTTAGTCAAATACCAACAATGTCACGACAAATACATTGAGGATTTCCCCCAAATGTCTGAACACATGTCAAGTGGCACTGTGCAGCTGAGTTTCTTTACAAGATTTCAGCAATGAGTAAATACTGTAGCATTATTATTACTGAAAAGCAAAACCTGAAGATCAGCTAAAAAGGAAAAATGTGTTATAGAAATGAAGTGAGCGGATGAAGATGGAAAGAAAGCTAGCCTCTTTACCCCTTACCAAGTTACCACAGCTAAACAAAAGAATAAAATAAACATAACTACAGAGGGCAGTATCACACTGGGTCAAACCAAAGAAAAACCTTGCAGGACTAACCACACAAGTGTATCTAATGAGGACTACGCTATTCAGCATTGATTCACCTATCCATTTACCATTAAACTCTAAGTTAAGGGGACCAATAACTACAGAATAATCAGTTTATTAAGGAGTTAAAATAGATTTTAACAATAATATACAAAACACCATGCAAACAGAAATGTTACATACTGCCACAGTACAAAATGTACATGCATACATACACAAAATAACACACAAACAAAGAAGCAACTTTTTAATTAGTGTGTGAATCAAGAGCACTAATAGATTCACGAACAGAAGTGAACTGAACAGTGCAAAATATAAACAGAAATAACTTGACATGAGGAAAGCTGAGAGAAATTCACAGGTGCAACAGCTAATAATAATTTGGAACGTAAAAAAATAGGAGAACAACTAAATTAATTAATAAGAAATGTCATATAGCAATTACTGACAAAAATTAGTTTAGGCAGTTAACAGCAATTTATAAGCCACCAGCAAGCAACTATCTGAGACCATAGGTTACACTCTATGGGTCATTGTGACGTAATCCACCAAGAGGTTACATATGTACACAAACTCTGGGTTTACGTAATCCACCAAGGGGGTTTCTACACAAACTCTGGGTTTACGTGATCCACCAATGGGGGTTTCTACACAAACTCTGGGTTTACGTGATCCACCAAGGGGGTTTCTACACAAACTCTGGGTTTACGTGATCCACCAAGGGGTTTCTACACAAACTCTGGGTTTACGTAATCCACCAATGGGGGTTTCTACACAAACTCTGGGTTTATGTGATCCACCAAGGGGTTTCTACACAAACTCTGGGTTTACGTAATCCACCAATGGGGGTTTCTACACAAACTCTGGGTTTACATCATCCACCAAGGGGGTTCTTACACAACTAACCTCTTAGTAATTTCTGGCGGAGACGGCTGACTGTAAGTTTGCTGGTACACATTATAATCAGTATATCGGCTCTGACTGTGGTAGCCACTGGTTATCATTAATTATGGATGGAGAAAAACAAAGGAAAAAAAACACAACGCACAAAATGAGATGAGAAAGATGCTCACACACACACACACACATACATACATAGATTGTTAACTTTACAACAAATACACTGCACCACATACCTGGTGTTTTATGATCTGCAACAGACATGCATGATAAACAATACAATGTATATGCAGTGATATGAACATTACCACTGATGTCACGCCACGCCATGTTCTTAATGCTTAAACGATGACATTCATCAAAATCAGCTGCCAGTGAAATATGATTGCTTCATTTTTATTACTCCATCACTCAATATTACTCATATTTCTGATGATACTTGATTATGACAATGACAGGTAACCATGGAAATGAAACCAAAGCAGAAATGATTTCTTTCTAATTTTTTAAACTATATCGTTGTACAGGAATGCATTAATTTCAATGATTGATATCAACTTAGTTGACCTGATTTACACTCATCCTGTTAACATCACGTTTCTATAAACGGCAATAACAACAGAAACTGACAAAAGTTTCCTGGATTTCTTTATGCAGGAATCTAAATCATGTTTTTGAAGTTTTCTTTCCTGGGTACAAATGCATAGACATACATGGTGTCACACACCTACACACTCACTCACATATGAACACACACACACACACACACACATACACACACACACACACACACACACACACACAAACTTGATCTTACATATATACACGATCCTTTAAATACAAGTGTGCTAAGTCAGAAGCTACTTCAAGGGCTTAGAAATCAACAGCTAAATAAAACCAAGTATTGTGCATTTTCTATTATATGCCAAACAAATTAAGGATGCAGAAACCAAAAAAATAATCTATGCATTACAGCAATGTAGTTATAGTGAATTCACATCCAAGCATAGCAGTCAGTGTACAGAGTGAACTGTGATCATAATTTATCATAGCTAAGTAACAAAACAAACTACTATATGATTTGGTCTTGCCCTACAATAATATAAATATCTACTGTAATATCAGGGATGTAGATAAGGGCTGGTAGCTGGCATTGAAACAGTTACTTTGCAATGATTTTTGTCAGTTACTTTTGTATGCATTTGTTTTAAAATTTCTTTGTCTCTACCAGTACATTTCCATCAGATTAATGAATCTCATTCCAGGTAGTCTAGTTCCTATACAGTATCATTACATTTACACCTCCACCATGTTGGTATCCAGACTACATTCTAGGATATCACAGCCCTCTTGTCACATTTCACCAGCTACTTTTAAACTTAGCTACATCCCTGAATATTACATCATTCTTGACCAGATTGGTTATTAAACGATTCTAGTGTTATTGCCCACGGAATGAGTTTTTTTGGCCAACCTCTCCTCTACTGACTGATAGAGCTCTATATAATATACACAGGGGTATACATGAGGCAAGTGAAATGGAAATGAAATGATAGTTAGTAGCATGGAAAAATGGGGGGGGGGGGGGGGTGAAAGGATAATACATTGGTACAGAGATATCCTGAACTCTTAGCATCATGGCTGTCTGGAAAGCTAGAAATGCCTATAGTTTTAAGTTAAACCTATTTCAATTTCCTAAGTAGACTTATACAACGAAAACTTCTTAAAGAAGTGTTTGAGGAAACAAAATTTGATCATGTCTTTTTTTAATAGACTGAGTGATTCATCATAGGGTTGCTTACACCGCAAACATTTCAACCCCCTCCCCCTCCCCCTCCCCTTACATCAACCTTTGTATCTGTACCTGTATGTCTATTGATATCTGTATCTGTGAGTGAGTGAGTGAGTGAGTGAGTGAGTGAGTGAGTGAGTGAGTGAGTGAGTGAGTGAGTGTGTGTCTGTATCTGTATCTGTGTATGTATAATTATGTATATGTATATGTGTATACGTACAAGTGTATTAGACTTAATTAAAAAGAATAAGGATGTAATAAGTTGTTACTCAGAGTTTCACGCTTCGAGTGATCTGAAGATTGCTCGAAGCGTGAAACTCTGAGTAATGACTTATTACATCCTTATTCTTTTGAATTAAGTCTATAATGCTCTGCTACTAATATTTGCATTGAGCACTGTTCTCTCCAGCAAGACACTTACATTCATATGTATATGTATTATGTATATGTAGTATATGTATCTGTATCTGTATCTGTATCTGTACCTGTACCTGTATCTGTATCTGTATCTGTATCTGTATCTGTATCTGTATCTGTATCTGTATCTGTATCTGTATCTGTATCTGTTTGGATACTGGAAACTGTCTCACAATTGAGCAAAACTCCTCCAGGGTGGTGTGCATACTTTGTTGGTTTTAGTCACTCAGTTCACAGAGTGATGACATTGCAGATTTGCTTTGACCTACCTATCAACGACTTGATTGATGTTTGGATCATAGCTTCCAGTACTGGGAGCTGATATATTTGAGGTACCCTTGTAGGATGCATTTGTCAACATCACTTCATCACCTCCACCAACATTACCCTTGCTTTTCTTCTTGCTACTGATAGAATGGAGTTCTTCTGAATATTCCTATCATAACAAATGAGTTGAAATCACATGTTAAGTCATTTTCATTGTTCCTACAACGCTTAATGATAAGTCTATATTTAAAGACACATCCCTCACCAAAAACAAATGGTAACTCACATATTAAGTCATTTTCACACACTGTACCCTACCCTTCAATGTTTTCATAACAAGTCTTCTTCGTTTAAAGACAGACTCAAACATGAACAACTAACAAATCACATTAACAGCAATTTTCATACACATTCGTAAGATGTTTACTGTAAACGAGTAAACACACTATACAGCACTATCAACAATCATTTTCGCACACTGTTTCTTAGGATGTTTACTAATAACAAGTCTTCTAAATTTAAAGACACAGCCCCCCCCCCCAACGTTAATAAATGACAAATCACACATTTTTAAGTTAGTTTCCTACATATTTTCATAACGTCTTCCATACTTGTTATAGACCCAATACTAATAAATAATCATAACAATCATTTTACACACATTTACAATTTTTAATAACAAGTCTTCTAAATTTAAAGACACAGCCCCCCCCCCCCCCCAACGTTAATAAATGACAAATCACACATTTTTAATAGTTAGTTTCCTACATATTTTCATAACGTCTTCCATACTTGTTATAGACCCAATACTAATAAATAATCATAACAATCATTTTACACACATTTACAATATTTAATAACAAGTCTTATAAATTTAAAGACACAGCCCCCCCCCCCACACACACACACACACTAATAAATGACAAATCACACATTAATAGTAATTTTCATTTAGTTTCCTATATATTTTCATAACAACACATCTTCTACATGTATACTTAAAGACACAGTTCCAACCAGTAATAAATAACAAATCACATATTAAGTCATCTCACACACCAACTATAAATTCCTTGGACATTAAATAACAGCTAGTCCTGTGAATGAAGTTTTAAGTAAAAAACTTCTTTAGTTGTGAAATCTGCAATATGACCTTGAAGAGGAAGGTCAAGGTTAAAGGTGAAGTCTGACTTTTTAAAACTTCTTAAACATACATGTAGGAGCAGATTTGTGAATGGAATTTTTAGAACAAAACTTACAAATGGAAACTTACTTCATATCACCAAGTAAGAACGCTGCAAAGTAAAAGTAACTTACTTCAAATGCTGGCCAGTTCATAGACATTCCTGTACCATAAGTGTTCTTAAACCATTTCAAATCTTTGTCTGCATCTGCATTCTGAACTGTTTGTATGAAATCTGAGTACACCTGAGTAAACCTATACAGGAAACCAAACAAACAAACAATTATATTATGAACTCTTTACAGAAAGTTAACAAAAAAGGTTTGGGAACCTACCTACCTACAGAAAGGGAGAATCCGGTAAAATTTGCAATTTCAAATTTTATTTAGGTGGAGAACCACAATATAACATCCATAGAACTCAGGTAGATGTTATTTCACATTATTTTTCCAAGTAGAAAAACATAGTAAAGCTGTTTTATCAAATAAAAATCCAAAATAAATACCAAATTCTCATCCATATGGCCACTTTAAATACATATAGTAGTTTAAGGAATGAAACAATATTTACAATAAAATATACATAAAGTTGTGTTTATATAGACAATCACCTTGTATGCTCCCCGGGGAGTTGAGGAAGACTAAAGGGCTGTTGTGCTGTTCTGATCCGAGCCAGGGGTAATAATTGTAAAGCGCTTTGAGCACGGAGTGGGAAAGCGCTATATAAGAACCCAACATTATTATTATTATTAATCAAAATAATAATATACTTACTTAGCTTGACTTGAGAGGTCTAGTCTTTCGTGTAAATCTGAGAGAATTTCTTTAAAGAAAGTGAGCCGTTTTCCTTCAAAATCTTGAGTCTTGTTAAATTGTTGTGTCATATCTTCCATGTATCGTGCGTTGTAATTGGTCAGATCACTTAAAGCCTTTTCATATTTGTCTTTAGCCTTTATTTTGTCTTGTCTACATTTTTCTACTTTGTCACGCAGTTTCTTTATCTGTTATTATCAAAAGAAAACCGAGATTTGTAAATTACAGGCATGAAAAGAAGACATTTGAAAATGCCAACATTGCTAAATCAGTGTTTTCCCTAGAATTTTTCTGTCAGTGCTCTCCCTACAATTCTTCCATGAGCAATACAACGTATAATGCTCCAGGCTCCGAAACCAACAGTTCTCTTCAATTTCTATGGTGCTGAAAAGTGTGCATTCCACACCAAATGCCTGTTTGAACAGATGCCGTCTTCCATTTCAAATCTGAAGAGTGAAGAGCAATGTCAAGGCTGCCAGCTAAACTCACAAAGTGAACATTAACGTTTATAATACCTTTCTAATATGAAAGGCTGGCTTTTCTTGAAATAGATACCAAGAATCCATCCAGTTACTATGGAAACGTGCATATATACGATATGGAAAATTTCTAGGGATAACACTAGATTTGAACACACGCAAATACTACTAGTACTAGCAGTGCAACAACAAAAAACACTGTAAAACCAGTTATCTAACAGTGGACTTAAGCAGTGAATGTGGCATTATGAGTATGCACACTATAAACACCAGGAATATGTATGTAGGTATTACAGGATAACACGGCATAATGACATACATGTATGTGTGTATTGGGATATGTGTACATGTAGGTGGGTTTTACAGGATAACATAGCGTTATAACGTGTATATTGGGGATATATGTACATGTAGGTGGGTGTTACAGGGAAAACACGGTAGGCAGGCTCTATGACAGATTACAATTGTATTTGTTGGGATACATACATATAGTTGAATGTAGATGATGTTGTCACAATTCTTGCTTCAATCAGCTTATTTACAATTACATGTAAGTACATATTGGAGACCTATAACTTATATTTCTTAGGCCAATATGACGTAATACATGCTTACTGAACTGGCCTTCTTGAAATTACATTAACATCTAGTAAAGTTTCAACTATATGACTATGTTCAGAAAGAACAAAAGTTTGATGTCATTCCCAGTTTCGTAAACATTTCATTATAATTGTGAAGAAAAACCTTGATAAAAATTCTGTGAAACGTGACAGTTGTAAATATTATCAACCTTTCGTCTGAACCCATGATAAAAATAATCTGTGCAGTCAATGTCAGGAAGTTTTCAGTAAATCATAATGTTAGTTTCAGAACGTTAACCATAGAGTTGTATCTCTTTAATTCATACTCAGAACTCTGTATTCGCTATTAGTATTATTACCTTTACACCTGTTGTCTACATGTAGAAATGTTGTTGATCAGAACATAGTTTTATCAGTGGTGGACGATTAAAAATGGCTTTGAAAGTGCCTTGAAGTCTTCTCCTTGTCACACGATCAACATTGATACAAAATCAACAGTGAGTGCCTCATATGTAGATGCATGCTATGTTTTTATCAGTTTGTTTATGTCAGTGAAAGTTAGACATATTGTATATTGCAATATGACTAACTTTCACAGATGTAAACAAACTGATAAGAACATGGCATGAACTTACATTAGAGATGCCTAATGTTATTTTGTATCAATATATGTCTACTTGATATTGTGGTACGGAGACAACTTTTTGGCACCTACAGAACCAGTTTAAATTGACTATTACTGATAAAACAACATTCTGATCAACAGCATTTCTAGACAAATAGTGCAAGGATTGTATGTGAATACAGTTACAAAATGTATATGAACTGAAGGTACAGTAGTTTAATTGGCCTGAGCAACCTGCCACTTTCAGATGTTCTGTGTCTCAACCAAAAACAAAGCCTGAGCTGTAGTAAATCTTGAGGTGACTGGATCACTCAGACTTGCTGATTTATAAAAAACAACATATATCACCACAAAAGCAAAGCAAAATGACTGCACGATACTACCCAACATTCAATCTTTATTTGTGAATGGATACAACCATATTTGTCAATTGCTAGAGACAGGGATATAGCTAATTTTAAAATAAGATGGTACAATAGGAAAAGTAGGCAGTAATATATATACGGAAGAACCATGAATCTGCCCTACAATGAATATATAGTGGTTGAAACAAAGTTTTTTTAAACACAGATTCCTGTAAAAGTAGCCAGCAAGAAATTGTGGAGTAGCCAGTTGTTTTTGCTAGCTACCGGCCTGTATCTACATCCCTGGTTGAGCAATGCCATTACAAGTATAACTTTGCAATGTATTAAACACTGTACTTCTGCTATGAGAGCTGATTTTAACCATGATACACCAATATAGCAGAAAACAAACTCTTCAAAACAAACTTAAACCTGAACCTTTTCCCACTGCAAATCTGTGTTCACAACATCATTATTACACCATATACAATAGATGTATGAACATATACGGTCACAAGTCACACAACACAACACTACACTACACTACACTACACTACAACCACCATGACAGTATACCCTGGAAACACAGAATGGATGGGAAGGAAATGGATGGAATTCTATACCCAAATTTACTTACTTTTGTTACAGTACATGTACACTACAAGTATTACATTCTGAGGGTGATTTTTTTTTACACTGATGGACTTTTCAAACTTGCAACAACTTTATTGTAACATACTTACAAGTTTATCATTTCTGGCATTCGCGTCGTCAGAAGAATTCTGTAGGTATTTATAGGAGATAGTCAAAATATATACTATTTTGGACAGGTTGGTAATGATGCTCAAGAGGTGTGCTAATTTTGGTGAGTGATATTCAGCAATTACAGTCAATTAACGTGCTGCTTTGCATGGGTGAGTTTCATACATGTATCCTATACAGGTACTGTATTATTAGCTACAAAGTTACCACATTGTAACAATTCGAGATAAAGTTACAACATTGTAACAAGTTAAGATTAAGTTGCAACACTGCAACAAGATTAGATAAAACAGGGAGGTTAACATTACAACATTGAAACAGTTTGAATAAAGTTACACTTTTGCAACAGAAGCATTAAGAATGTAACATGTTCAAAGTAAAGCTGCAACATTGTAACAAGTTTGAAGGAAAAAGGAAAAACAATTCAGACGTTTAGCAACACTGTAACAATTCCATAATGTTACAACATTAACAGTTTGTGTAAAAGTAACAATATTGCAACAAGTTACGACTGAAGCATTAATTAAGAATGTAACATGTTCAAAGTAAAGTTGCAACATTGTAACAAGTTTGAGGGGGAAAGTTGCAACAATGTATCAAGTTGGGATAAAGTTACAACACTTCAATAACAATCATGGATAAATGCATGTTAATAATGTAACAAATCAGGTAAAGTTACGATAATGTAGCAAGCCTGATTACATTGCTGTAAAATCATGCTACACATTCAAATTAGGTTACAATCATGCGATACATTCACATTACTTTATTATCACGCAATACATTCTGGTAAAAGTAGCATTCACTTTATATATCATACTCTTATGAATCATCACATTGTTATGGCTGACATTCAAATAATATTCTACATATATGTTGCAGTTATACATGTGTACATTTAAAATAATAAATGACACATTTTAATAAAGTTGTCAATTTAATAAATATCATGATTGTAACATTGTAACATACAACAAAATTCATATAAAAATTTCAGTAGCTAAAAAATATTTTCTTGATTCGCCGTCAAAATATTTTCAGGTGCAAAATTTTCAAGGTGTGAAACTTACAATTAAGAATTTCAAACAAAAATATCTTTTTCGTTATCAATGAGTATTTTGAGTGACAGTGCAACAAATTAGTAAATACTTCTTATTTGACATTCTGACATGAGTGAAATCATAATTCCGCACAATTGTGTGATACAATATGACAATAAAATGACTGAACAAATCTAGAATTACAGATTCTAACATCAGTAAACTGGTAAATTAATTTGTTATATTTGACATGAATCATTTGTATGAAATGTGGAGAATGAAAGATGATAAATCAATCATAATAATCACAACTGATGAGCTTATAAACAGTTTGATTTCAATCTTGGATTAATTTCACACCTCAGGCAGCTATTTCAAGAAGATGACACATGAATCACATTCTTACTGTACATAGATCATTTCCTGATATGTTTAGGACAGAATTTTCAGATTTGAAACTGCTGACAGTGAATTAGCTGATCTCTCATTTCTCTGATCTTTTCTGTTAATAAACTAGCTCTCTGGATAACTGGTAAGTTGGCTTGTTTTCTCATGTAGTTTTGTAATTTATTGATGGTACTCACAAAAAAACCAGCTGCCTGTCTATTTTTACTATTTTAGGAGGTGGAAGGATGATGATTTAAATAGTGTCCATGTCAATTGTCAGTGAGATTTAATGACCATGTGACTTTATTGACTAAGATATTATAAGCAGACTTAGATCAGTCTATTTTTGCTGGGGGGTGCGAGGTGGGAGGTGAGGGGATGAGGTTGAGATTCACTAACACTGTTTTACATACCTGGTCCGGTGAGAGTGATGAATCTTCTTTAGCGTTGTTTTCTCCATTGATAGCTGACTTCTCTAATTTACACATGTTGTGGTAGGATTTCTTTGTTGATGTTACTTTAGCCAGTAACTTAGCCCATGGTTTTTGTGCCTGAAATCCATTACAAACACTATGATCAACTCATGAAACTCCATCACAGTACATAACATTATGGAATCATGATGGTCCAATAGTTGCTGGTTTGGAATCTGCAACTTATGCAAATTGCCAGTTCATGCCTCGTAGTCACTTGTTTCTGAATGGCTTGAAGTCCTTGGGCAATACAATCTCAGGACAATTTCAAGGTATACATGTACTTTATATTTGAGAAAATAAAGTCTTCGTAACATCAAGTATTCAATTAAAAGAGCAAGTTGTGAATACTTCTTTTTTATGCCTTTGGTATGGTGTTTTTTTCAAAGGTTTGGTATACCCTGGTTACAGATTAAGAGAAATTTGGTAAACATTGGCATGGGTTTCCATACCATGTATCACTACCTTGGTGGGGTACCCAAGTAAAATATCAGAGATAGATTCAACTTACTAACCATCCATGAAAAAAAAAACACCGATCCATAATCTTAGCTCATATTCATAATTTCAGCTCACATTCTAATGACAGGATGAACTGTTTTTTCCAACTCATAGTTTTTTTTAAAACAACCCCCCCCCCCCCCCCCCCCCATAGAAAGAAGATTAATACTGGTGCAAGAGGAAGAAAATCTTGACCACTTACCTTTTTGAAACCTTCATCAGTTTCAACAGTTTCTTTAAAACTAAGCATCTTTTTATGATAGTTCTCTTTTTGCCATGATTTGACTTTCTGATGAGTGTCTGTCATAAGTTGTTCTTTGACGTCAAGATGGATGTCACAGTTTCTTTCTGCTTCTGTAAAGACTGCCTTCCATGCTGATGACATGGTACCATATTCTGGACCTGAAAATGAATACATCACATACAACTTATCAAAATATTCTGGACCTGAACATGAATACATTACATATAAGTTATCAAAACATTTTGGACCTGAATATGAATACATCACATATATGTATAACTTATCAAAATATTCTGGACCTGAACATGAATACATGACATACATGTATGTACAATATAACTTGTCAAATCAGGATCTGAACATAATACATATTATATAACTTGTCTAAATATTCTGGACCTGAACATGAATACATGACATACATGTATGTACAATATAACTTGTCAAATCAGGATCTGAACATAATACATATTATACAACTTGTCTAAATATTCTGGACCTGAACATGAATATACAATGTAAATGTATCAGACACAATGTGTCAAAAATATGGACCTGAACATGAATACATGCCATCCTACTTATCAAAATATTTATGACCTGAACATGAATATCTCAACAGATGATTGCCCAAATTGCTGAGCTATGTAAATATTTACATTAAGTGTATCTAAGATTTACTTTATTTCCATGTACAAAAATGTAGTTACTTTTGAATGTGGAACTGATACAAAACTGATACCAAACTGATACTGAACTGATAACATAACTTATACATCTGCAAGTACTAATTACCTATACATACAGATCATCAACTGATAACACAATGAACAATGTCATGTTAACTTCCCTACTACCTTGTTGCTGATTTATTAAGAAGTCAATCAACTTATCAAGACAGATAATTTTTTTTAAGTTCCGAAACGATGGTACATGTATGTACTACATTTGTATGTCCAATGTACCGATAGTTGATTCTTACAAACACTTAAACCAAGTTAAATCCTATGGATTTGTGCAATTTGAGTTCAAATCCATACACATTACACTACAAATTACCTTTCAATAAGATTGATGGTTCCATTTCTGATTGATTTCACAGGAATGCCCTGACTTATCTACATCTGACTACACATTTTTCTATACTAAAAGGTGAGCTTACTCTAACTAATACTGGCTTAGTGCAAACTTGCTTTTGGAAAAATTATAAATCTGCCTATCAATCTCTGTTCTATCCTTTCAATAGTAACCAATTAACTTTGTTTAATTCTCAATTCTGCACGATGACACCATGACAAAAAGTCAACTGATTTGAATTCAGATGTAATGAAGAATCAATCTTCTCAGAAGAAAGTTGTTACATTGTAGGCTGTGGCATTATGGGATTGTGATGTCCTACACTGTATTCAGTAACATTTGGTAGCTAAGATCCCGAGTAAAAGAACAACTTTATTCCAATGAAACAACTATATTACAATGTACTTGATGTACAATATCAAGGATTAGTTGAACTATACATTACATTATTTATTATGTATCATGTATGTGTAGAATGATAGACAATGTTCTCACTAAACTAGTCAAAGCTCCAGGACAAAGAAGACAAGTACTGGCCTATGAAAACACTGGAATCCATCAAAATTAGAGAACACCAGCCATTCCTCGACCGTGACTGATACCACCTCCCAGTCCCACCTATTTACAAGTCAGGTGATTCCACTAGGTCACCTGACCGAACGGCATAATATCATTGCACTGATGACATCTGAGAGATTTGGACAAAAGCTAGGTAGTCACTTCAAAAATTAGATTCCACTAAGGTAACTTTATGACTACTAAACTACAAGTAGTCAACATTCAAACCGAGTACCCTTGTAATTTCACACAGTCTGCGTTTAATAAAATTAAGTAAATATTTCACACTATTTCATTTACTCTTTACTCTGTCAGTTCATGTACTTTTTGCATTTTTGTAATCATGGGTAGTTTACGAGAGCCTATGATGAGCAAAAGAATTTTAGCAATTTCCACTCGTCAGTTCCTATATTGTATACATACACAATATATTTTTTTAGAGGTGTAATAAAGATTTTAGTGAAGCAAATATACAAGTTTCAGAATATTTCCACTCTGTGAGCTTTCTCATATAAATATTTCATTTTAAGTTTCACTAGCTACATGTGAGCAAACTATATAAGAAAGGTTCCACTCCATCAGTTCATGCATATATAATTTATTTGATGTTTGGTGAGCTAGATTGCACAAACCAAATAAAATTGTCAGGCCACTTCATCAGTTCTTGAATACATGTATATATTTTCAAGTTTCAGGAAATTTACTGCAGCGAACCAAATCTACGGAACTACATTATACTTCTTTGACTAGTATATTTTACTCAATCAGTTTGTGCATTTTTGTAAGCTAAATTGAAGCAAGCAAATGTTATAAGTAAATCACTTTAGGTAAGCCTGACCGAGTTAATTCATGCATACTTCTTTCAATTCAGTCAAATAATGTGTGTATGTAGTATGTATGTATGTATGTATGTGTGTGTGTGTGTGTGTGTGTGTGTGTGTGCGCGCGTGTGTGCGTATGTATGTATGTATGTATGTATGTATGTATGCATGTATGTATGTATGTATGTATGTATGTATGTATGTATGCATGTATGCATGTATGCATGTATGCATGTATGTATGCATGTATGTATGTATGTATGTATGCATGTATGCATGTATGTATGCATGTATGCATGTATATATGTATGTATGTATGTATGTATGTATGCATGTATGTATGTATGTATGTATGTATGTATGTATGTATGTATGTATGCATGCATGCATGCATGCATGCATGCATGTATGTATGTATGTATGCATGCATGCATGTATTGTATGTATGTATGTATGTATGTATGTATGTATGTATGTATGTATGTATGTATGTATGTATGTATGTATGTATGTATGTATGTATGTATGTATGTATGTATGTATGTATGTATGTATGTATGTATGTATGTATGTATGTATGTATGTATGTATGTATGTATGTATGTATGTATGTATGTATGTATGTATGTATGTATGTATGTATGTATGTATGTATGTATGTATGTCACACACGTAAGTCAAATTAGCTGATTACCAGAATTAATCCAATGAGTGTTAAGACTAAAAGGAACCTCACTCTTTCCTTCAACTGCCAATGGATTATTTTGACATTTCATTTCCAGGAAAGTAATTAGGGCATACCTACTAAGTAACATGAAATGGATGAGTTATATTTACTGAACTGTATGTATGTATGCCTTGTATGGCATTAACTTTATACCTACTTCAACAGTGTAACCTTATCAAGCAAACTCACATTTTGTTGATATTTGGTTGTTAAAACATGGCTCAAATCTAACTTCTGAAAGTTCTATGCTTGTACTCAGATTTAGCCAAGTTAAGTTTTTTAGTTTACAAATTTTCTATTGATTTCCATTGGGCACTTTCCCTCTATAAATTTGGTAGTCTAGATGTGGTGTTTAATAGCCTGTTTGCTCTTGACTATAGCTAATTTTGAGTTCTGCAGCATGCACATATATACTAACTGTTCACATTTGTTGAATTCTGCTTGTAACTACGTAATTTAATTTCTGTTTAGTGTAGTAGATTGGCAGTAGCTGTAGTGAACAGGCTCTGTATGTAGTTCAATCTGATTAAAATCCGATGAAGTGTACATGGCACAATTTCATTTTGGCTGTTACGTTTACTGTTGGTTGTTCATGATAGAGGGTCAATATAGAGTAATGTCAACTTATCTCACGCACGCCTATATTAATGCATGTGAAGTGCGTGGAACTGAAGTTATGGTGTCAACCAAGAAATTTATTTGTATGACATGCCTTGGCAGTAATATACATGTACTATTTCAGGTACAGAGAATTATACATGTACTTAGATCCAGGGCGCCCTCTAAGCCAATTTGACGCGCCACTGACACACACAATTTCTAGTGATGCACCAAAATTTGGTGTTCTCCTATCTCTTATTATGTGGTGAGTGTGTCCTCTAAGCCAATTTGACGCGCCACTGACACACACAATTTCTAGTGATGCACCAAAATTTGGTGTTCCCCTATCTCTTACTATGTGGTGACTCACAAGAAATCCCAGTTTCTCTCATTTTGACTCACAACAACAAAATTTGGCTATTGTTAGAGGGCACACTGCTTAGAGATCATAGAGTTGGACTGTAAGATATGTCAAATCACTCCGCCCTCAAAGGCTTTGCTCTGAAAGGGGTTGATCAATGTGCGAGAGTGCCCAGACATGGCATACCTTACAGACTACAGATCGCCTTACCTTTTTCTACGAGGTCATTCCATTTTTTCGCCCACTGCCTAAGTTGTTTGGCGTATGATTTTTCAATTTCACTTCTTTCATGAATCATAGCCATGAGATCATTACATAATCTGTTACCATCGTCAATTCTTTTCACAGTCTTTTTGTAATTGCCAAGTTCCCAGAAGGAATCGGTGGTGGGACTCGCAATATTTTCATCACTGTATGCCGACATGTTCTGTGTCTTCAATCTAGCTATCTAGCCATCAAATAGTCAATTGCTTCTGGAAAAACAGAAAAAAGAAAGTTGTTTTTAAAGTGATAATAAAATACATGTATAGCACAGATTTACATTTGCAGTTGCTGGGGTACCAATATTTCAAAGATCCTGTTGAATTTGGATTAAAATTTGCATGGGGAAAAACAGTTGTCTGACAGAGCTAAATGTATGAAAAAAGTTAGCCCAGAACAAAGAATGTTCCTATTCAACCCTTACAGTTCTGGTGATAGGAGAATTGAGTCTTGTTTGAGATTTGCATAATCCAGAGCACAGCAACTAGCACAAGTAACTATATCTAAACTACAAAGCACAACATTTATGATTTAATAAGGTGGTAGTCTGTTAGACCAATGGATATTGATAAGATATACTGTAGCACCATGGGTAGGATTTGTAGTACCAGAACACAGAGAAGGATAACAGTAACACTATATCTAGATTACCAAATAAGGTGATACATAATCTGTTAAACCAATGGAAATTGATAACATGTCAGACATCATATTTATAGCTGAATCTTTCACTTGCTAAATCTGACTACCAAGCCTGAAGTAAGTCAAATTCGAGCACTGAGCACTGATGTGAGAACCTGGGAATGAATCCTGGGCTGCTGCATAAAAGAGAAAAACGTCTGCTGGTTCCAACCTTATTTTACCAGAGCTCCTCACCAATATTGTGACTGAATGAACAGAAAGCTAGTCTGTTTACATATGTAGTTTCACAATAACTTCCTTTCCATCCATTCAATACAGCTCTCCCGATAGGAGCAGGGCAAGTGATGTGAGAACTTGCGATTGAATCGTAGGCCTCTGCATACAAAAATAAAACATCTACTGGTTCCAACCTTATTTCACCAGGGCTCCTCACCAATATTGTGATTGATTGAACAGAGAGCAATACGACTTCCCACACTCTCTCTCACAATCAAAATCTCTCTAATGAAAGTCTTCATGTATCTACAATTTGCTCTTTATCATTGGTTGCTAAGCAATCATGGCATTCCAACAAACGAAACCCTTGATCTTACACTTGGAGTGAAGTCATTGGTTGCAAAATGGTAATGCAATAACTGGAATTTCCATGGCAACTAATTGTATCATTCTGTAATCCTTAGTTGCTAGCACTGACCTCAATATCATAATTATGCTGTGCCTTTTTGTATGAGTACATTTGTATATTATGTACATGTACATTGTTCATACCCTCATTGTACCACTTAATACTAACTTAATGTAAATATTGAAAGGATATAGTTATACATTTTTCAATACTCTATATGCATATATTATTTTTAAGGGTGGTAAATAAATAACATCCACCTGAGTTTCCCAGGTGCTTAACTGGGGTTCACCACCAATATTATAAAATAGGTGACTATTCAAATTTTACAAGGTTACCCTACTCTATTCCCAGGGTTCACCTAAAATTATGGTACAGTTAAGTTTGTACATATATCTTTATACATGTATGTACTATGTTCATGGTATGGAAATGGTTGGTGTTGGCAGATTTCCCCTCTACCTGTACATGCACATATACGATGTGTGTTTACATTCAATACCAGGGTTCCAAAACATGAAGTAGGACAAACACATATACATTTGTATTATAACCAACTTTTTACACTCCTGGAGTTCTCTAATAATGTAACTACATTGTATTGGTAAACACAATATGTACAACATGTACTAGACTCTCTCACAGTCCTTGGAGCATCGCATCGCAATGCTAAAAAGGGCTGTTTTGTATGTATGTTATCTACTCCATAATTGTACTGTGGGCCCTCACCGACTACATACATGTAGGGCTAATCATTTGTTGACGTGTTACTGTGATACTCGGAGCATTGCAGTAACAAGTCAACAAATGATTAGCCCTACATGTACATGTACTGTCGATGAGGGGCCATAGCACAAAGGTATTCTAGTACAATTACGTGGCAGATAATGGTACGTACATGTACATGTACAAAACAGCTAATAGTGATGCTCCCAAGGACTGCTGAGACTGTAAACATATACATATATTAATACATGTACATGTACATGTATATACATACTGTAATGTGTTGTACATGTACATGTATGTCATCTTTTGGACTACAGTACATACATGTAATGTACACAGATGACAGAAGTACATATTGTATACACAGGAATGGGTTCAAATAAGGGTCACATTGCTGAATTACTACCAGCCTCAGTAAACCTTCCATCATTCACTTTAATTTATTTACATTTTGAACTTTTACTCCTTCACAAACAATAGTTACTGCACTGATCACATCAACTATGTAGTGTGTTTGCGTGCATGTATTATTCAGGCTGTACAACTGCAATATACTATGGTGTATGTAATGAATGATACGTGTACATTTTGTACATGTCTAAGCAAAATGTATATATCTCTCATCTAAACCTTGGCTTGAGTAGGAAACTGTCTGCAACAGCTACATGTTTTCATGTCCCTTCTTTAAGTCAGGTAACTACACATACCTATTTTTTCTTTCTTTTTTGACCTGGCAATTTGCCATTCCATTAAACTTTGTGCATAAATGGATCAATTAACTACTGACATTAATAGAAACACATAATTTCATGTACATTGATTTTTCAGTATTTATTAAATCACTGTAAAAGTGGTAATGTATGCATAACAATTTACCAGTGGTACCCCGGTACTACGTGTACAATATAGTAATGTCTCAACACTTCACAAATATAGTACTCAGGGATGTAGATAAAGGCCAGTAGTCAGCAAAATCAACTGGCAACTCGACATGTTCTTTCCAGATTCTCTTTCTGGAATCTGTGTTCAGAAATTATTGATTCAACCATTCTACATACATGTAGTAATGTTCACTGTTGGGCATATTCATCTTGTATGTTTTACCAACTACTTTTCCAATTTATATTGTACACATACATCATATACATGTTGTAGATGTACATGTAGAAAGGCAATACATACATGTTGTCTATGTCATGACAGATGCCTACAGATTCAATTCCAATTGACATACATGTATACATGATTGTACACATGTACATATAGTATGATATACATGTACGTACCGGTATACAGGTACACTTTCATGTACATCATATACATGTTGTAGAAGTTGGAAGGCAGTACACATACATGTAGTCTCTGCCAGATGCCTACAGATTCAATTATCAATACTACCGTGTTTAACATCTGTAGATGTGTGGTTATACCTGACAATGCATTATGGGAAATCCCATGAAAAGTTCATTATTATATCAGAATACAGTATCTATGAGCTTAGTTAAATGGTATTCTGATCTGTGTCAGAGGTCAAAGGTTATCTGCCATACTTCAAATTAGATGTAGATAATGGTTGTGGGAACCTCCCTCTCTCCAGAGATAACATGAACACATGCACAAAAATAGAAGGGGTGTGACTCAGTTTTTATTGGACAAAGGATATCACAACATAAGATTGTCATTATTATCTTTTGGAAAAATCAATCGAACTATTTCATCATAATATCAAACCATTTCATGTTTATATATATCTTGCAATACTATTAGTCAAACTTAATATCATACCTTGTACCATACATACACAAAAAATATGGAATTTATACCTTGGTCATTCTACATCATGACACCATGTGTCCACGTCACTGGTTCTGCTGTGTTCAAAATATGAGTCAAAACATTCAAAATTGCCATCACTTTCCCTGATTTTTCTTTGATATTACTGGAACTGGTAAAATTATGTTATTCACCGATATTTTTCATCATTTAGCTGGAAAATATTCATGACTAAGGCTTGTCACTACGAGTCACTAGACATGCCATGATAAGACCCCTTAGGTCATTTGTATTTCCCTTGGCTGAACGAAGATAAATATTGGGAATAATATCTAAATACAGGCCAAGTTATTGTCTTCAAACAGAAAATATGGATTATATTACCCTTGTCATTCTATGTCAAGACAACCACAGTACATCACTGGTTCTGTGGTGCTTAAACTATGAGTCTAAATGTTACATATCACCATTAATTTATTCAATTTTTCATAAATTATATCCGAGGTGGTACATGTATAATTATATTATTCCTCTAAATTTTTCTTCTTTCAGTTAGCAAATGCTATTGACCTACAGGTTTGTCACTACTCATCCAGCAACTCACAGTGCCAAGACCCCTTAGGTCACTTGTAATTTCCATGGCAGAACAAAGAAAAATATTAGGGAATAATATCTAATCTTCATGGTATGTGACAAATAGCTGCATGTAAATTTATATATATCTGGACATCCGTATTATATGTACTGACTGTAACTGTATGTTATGTTTACATACTTTTGTGGTTAGACATTACTGAATTTGTAATTTCAATGTCACATATTTATACAAATTAATATAATATTATTAACCCTTTCACCACCGATTCCTGCTATTGCAGGAATGCGCAAGTGCTGAACTGTTACAAGTACATGCTCAAATACAGATGTATAAATCAAAAAAGACATATATACCGTACATATTTGTATGTCATTGTCAGGTACATGTACATGTATATTTGTATATTCAGAAATAATTGTGTTAAAGGCTACTAGAATAAGAATCAGACAACAGATGCATTTTTAGCAAATGTTGACAGTCCAAACATACATGTACAGTACACATGGCATGGTACACAAACAGACACCAGATTCAATTACACCAGATTCAAGTACAGTAGTTTGAGTGGCAGTCAATATCCAAACATAACTTGTAAGTTTATTTAAAAGGAAGAATAAATAGTGTGTCTTTGTGAAAAACAGATGTACAATGAACACAACATTTCATTAACACTATGTTGCATTGTTGTCTGGAATTATTATGTCTACATAATCTACTTTTATTTCAATATCATTTCATAAATTATGAAATATGAATTTTCTAATATCTCGAGTGACAAATTAATAAGGGTTCAATCAATCAATTTCATAATATGAAATATAAATATTCTTAATATCTCACTCTTTGTGACAAATTAACAAGGGTTCAATCAATCAATTACTAATTAACAATTGTCATGGTAACACAGCAATGTGACAAATATAATGGTATTACTGTAGTTTACCTTTCATACAGGCACACACACAGTACATGTCACTATATATGGATCATTATAATGAAGTACTGGCCTCAAACCATTTTGTTATTCAGTTCTAGTATTACATACACTGCTCAATCTATTTCATAAACATCTGTTCACTTGTTAGTTTCACACTGCGCTATTATTCTCCAATTTCTACTTTCTATTATACGTATCAATCAAAAGACTCAATAAAAGCATTCCACTTCTCAATCCTACTACTGATATGATTAATTTTCTACAATAGGTCAACTTTCGGTTTTGGAAATACAGTACAGCGTATTTATGATGGGTGGTACAATGTACATACTATATGTGTGTATGCAATATAGGTAAAATCTGAGTACCCTAGTCATTTAATCATGTTTCCATACCACAGTATTGGTTGGCAATATACGTAAAATCTGAGTACCCTAGTCATTTTATCAGGGTTCCATAACAGAATATTGGTTGGTAAATAGGTGAAATCTATCTGAGTTCCCCAGGTAAACCTATCCGTGTATTTGTTGTGGGTGGAAAGTAGATAAAATCTATGAGTGCCAAGTAATTTAACCAGGCATTCTACCAGTATATTAATTGTTACGATGGAAAGTAGGTAAAATCTGTCTAGATATACTAGCTAGACTGAGAGCACAGTGGGGCTCAGACCCTCACAGCCGGCTGAATTCGCCGCCTGCCATCTTGCAATTAAAACACTGATACACATCTTTGATGAATCCAACTACAATATACATACAACTGATAAAGGTAAAGTTTAGTACACTTTGTTTAGTTTACAATGTATAAAGTGAGCACCTCAAATTGCCATAGAAACATTCAAATCTAAATTACCAACAATTTCCTGTGGTTTTTTTTTTAAAATGGCACTGTTCACAATCACTTTTCACCATTCCCAAATATTATTGATTTATGACTTCCTTATCATACAATGGAACTAAAACCTGACCTACCTACAAACTGGAAGGTTATTTTTCAATTGTTTAGCCAATAGAAATAAAAAATATAAATCAAAAGTACTCTCTTAAAGTTAAGATCAATGAATTCCATAGATTGCAATCACAATCATAGTACAAAACAATATATTATGAAACTGAAAACTTTCGTAAGTGTCTGAGATGTAGAACACACTTAATACCCAACCATGAATAGCTGTGAGATTACTTTGTCATTCACTGTGGCAATCCTAATAAGATTACAAGTATAACATTCAGTAGTGACTTTATACAATCAAAAGACATTGTAAATGAAATTAGGTCAGCTATGTGACCTTTGACCCCAAGTCAGTCTTTTAAGTCACAGATAAGAGATCTGACCACTTTACACTTTGTGAATTGTATCTTTAATGCATTCTAGTCATGTTTCCTGTTTCAATAATGGTCACACACACCAAAACCAACCAATATCACTTCACAGTATTTCCCTTTCAAGTAAAGCCACACAAAATGTAAAAAGTCTGAAAGCCTGAAATCTGTATGTGTGACTGTTATCAATGCCATCATACTCAATACATTTTCTATAATGTACTAGGTGACTCCTGTTTGAAGTGGAAAATAAATTTGTTAAGTTACTCACCCTCTCTCTATCTCAAGTACTACTATCAAGTCTTGCATTCACTTTCCAAAATAAAATGGTGGCTACAAAGGGATACATGTACAGTATAGTTGGGCGAGTTTATTTTGAAAATGGCCAAATGTCCCCTCCCCTCCCCTCTCCTCCCCCAGCTGTTATACAACTCAGTTTAACTTCTACACTTGGTGTTCAGATTTAGCAAAGTGAACTATTTCAGCTATGATTTGCTGTTGATTTCCATTGGTCTAACAGACTTACCACCTTATAAATTTGGTAATCTGGATACAATGTTTACTATTCTAATTCTGTGTGTCCTGGACTACTGCAACTACATGTACATGTGTACAGATTAAAAAGTCCTGTCAATTTCTTTTGTAGAAATTTACACTATAATTTACATACTGACAAAAAAGTCCCATTGTGTCTTACAACTTTTTCATGCTTGACTGGTACACGTACATGTAGATTTTAACACTGAACAAAATTTGACCAATCAAAAGCACTGATTTACCAGCTTATTCAAAATCAAAGTAAACAAAGGTAAAAGAAAGGGATAATGAGAATTACATTCCAGATTAGTATTTGATACAGACAGTATTTCCTACCTGAATGTACAGACCAAGGCCAATGTTCTTTTAGTCTGTGAACACAACATCCATGGGCTGTGCTCACCAAGTTAACTCTACATCCAATTTTTAGGGTGAAATTACAGTAACACACATGTTAGGTACTAGAAACAAAGTCCTTCATGAGTTAATAATTCTATTTGATGTCAGCCTACATTTGTTCTTGAAATAATGATCAACTTCCTGGCTGTGGTCAGGGTTGTGGTCAATAAGGCCAAGAACACAGGTACTTGGGAAATGATTATATCCTAACTAGGGTATAGATTCTATCAATGGATGAATCACCTAATTTTTGACAGGAGTGGGGTAGGGTGGGGGCTGTGGTCAGGGTTGTGGTCAATAAGGCCAAGAACACAGGTACAGGTACTTAGGAAGTGATTATATCCTTAACGAAGGTGTAGATTCTATCACTGGATGAATCACTTAATTTTGAGGAGGTAGGGGTGGGGGTGGGGGGGGGGGGGGTAGGAATGGGGGGGGGGGTAACAGGTATTGTACGATACATTTGTACATGTACATTCTACATGGGGTCGGTCTGAGAAAATCATCAAGATGAAGGAAGAACAACCTTTTTACAAGATATACCTCTACAAAATACTGATTTCGTGGACAGCAATGTGAGTTTCCAACACATCAATAGTCTATAACGTTACAACATGTGATGCTACCATACCAGCTTTCACATCAGAAAGAGAAAGGAGATTCGAGCACATCTTAATACAGTCTAATAAACCAAGAATTCAAGGGTTACCAGGCACATCCATGTCTTTTCTTCAATCATATGCCTTGTACATGTACATATAATAAGTGGTCACAGTTTCCCCTCTTCCCTACCCTCTTCTGTATCTCTCTCTCTCTCTGTCAATAATCCTACGGAATACACTGTTCCTACTGCCCTTCCCATTCACCATCAACCCTTATGCTCAAATTTATGGAAGATATTGTTCTGCTAATAATACATATGTACATATAGTTTAAAGTCTACAATGTATGACATGACTCAAGTGTCATTCTTGTGAAACTATACACATATTACACATCACCAACAATATAGTCACATATAAACAATGGATAATCTGTAGCTAAACATTCATGAGGTCAAAGTTCAAATTTGAAGTTACATTTCTGGGTGTGGTTGTATTAAAGTCTTCCTATTTGCTCAATACTATCAATATCCCATACTCCATACAGTATCACCATACTTGTAGACTGTGTTTTTATCACAATGTCCAAAGGTTGCTGACTCATGAATAATAAATTTTATGGTGGCTAGATCTATCAACCCTATAAAAATGTCTACATAATACCTACTTTGTAATAGTAACAGGTAGGTACAGGTGTTTGAAAAATACATCCATAAAATATTGAGTGCTCTGATTCTGATAATGGAAAACAACAAATACTGTGCAAAATTATCACTCATATTTTTTTGGGGGAGTGTAAATACATGTATTGTATACAAGTCAGTAATATCCTAATTAGGACAAAAACATACAATTTACTTTCTGTATTTTTCCCAATTGGAATAAACGGATAAAATGATTTTTCAGATACATTTACAATATACTTAAAACCCATGTACTGACTTTTTTTCTGGACAACCTATATCTGACCCCTGGCTTTTTTGTAGGTCTGATAATTAAAATAGATTTAATATACACAATGCTTTCCATATATATGCACAAAGTCACAGTTGTGTGTTTCAGAGAGTTCAAAGGTCATTAACCACAGTTGTGCTAAAAAAAATTTATCCTAATAATTATCCTAATGGAGGAATATTCCTCACTGTATTAAACAGTCTATTTTATGCTAATGGTACATTTGTATATTAATGTGTATTTCTCACACAAGATATATTTCTAGGCAAACTGAGATTACATGTATCTATTCTCCACTATAGTAAATGTATATCACACCACATAATGCTTACATGTATCTTTTTTTTATCATAAATATTGAAAATTTATATTTTCAATTTTTTTTATTAAATCAATATCACCCTATGGTATTGAACTTGCTGTAGAATCACCAGTTATGTAGACTGTAATGATGTCATCGGTCCAGGCGTTTCAGTCTGCCCTAATTTAGGGAGATTAGACTGAGCCCACAACGGCCGATCTGTCAGTCTAACCAGTTATGTAGCATTAGGGCATTTATTAAAATATACAATATATTTATTTCCCTTATATATCAGGCTGTAAAGACAGCGTTATTTCTCAAAAATTTTCCTTCTGGAAAATAACAAGTGTGTGTCACTACACATGTCTAAGGAGTCTAGGTGACAAGGCCCCTTAAGATACTTATATTTCTCTTTTGAGCGACCAGATATTAATATTGAGTTACATTGTTGAGTGATATATTGGTGTGAATGAATTCATTACTTACAATAAGTAGAATTGGAAATATGAGAACACATATGTACACTGGTAGTAGTACATACAGTCTTACTTTACAGTGCAAACACACTAGGCAAATGCACATTTAAAATATTGCTGACATCATAAACATGAACATAAGTATACTTTTATGTATTCTAGTTCATATACAGTATCGTTTTGATTTACACCTCCACTCGCAGTCTAGTTCCTGTACAGTATAGTTTTGATTTACACTGCCACTCACATACTCTAGTTCCTATACAGTACTATTGTTTCGATTTACACCTCCACTCACAGTCTAGTTCCAACAATGTACATGTATACAGTATCGTTTTGATTTACTTACAGGTTTAGTTAGAAACCACGTTGACATCCAGACTACATTCTCGCTAGCCTGTCTACTAATTGACACCTACAATTCATTCTAGCCCAAAGATTTACAATGTAGTTTGAATGCGTTGTTGACAGAATACAACATGTATATTGTCAAATCATTATCATGTCAAGCCAGATTGGCAAGTCTTTCAACTAGTAGCTATGAACAGATGTAGGAGTCACATATTCAGGTAGTATACAGACTAATCTATTCAACAAGGCAAATTTTTCTACTAACTCTATTCCCATTGAAGTGTGTTTTGCCAATATCACAAAAAAGGGATGATATTTATATTTAATTAAACAACAATAATTTTGACGTTTCAAATCTATACATCATAATAACTGGACAAAAATATATACATTTTAAAATTATATTACAATTGTATTTTCATAGTGACAGTCAATACACCTTCTTGTATGACAATGTTAGCTATGATCTAGTCACCATTTTTGACGACAAAACACGGTAAACAGAGACTGTCACATCATTCATATTCGTATTTAAATTTTTGACAGTCATACCCCTGGATTTTTTTCTGCCTTATTAGAAGTGTATTTCTCAAACAGACCTTTTATAATTTGATGTCTTTTACTTTTAATAAATGTAAGTTGAACTCAATACAATTCAATGTTATTAGCATAATGTGTATTCCTGCACGAAATAACTTCACTCAGCACTAGAATAAATTGAATTATTCAGAAAGATCTAATAAATAAAACTAATTTATTTGAACTAATTTCAACTGTAATTGTAGCAGTGCTATTATAAAACTCAAACCACATGTGTCCTTCAAAAGAAAACATGATGTATGTATTTACTTTGTCATTTTACAAATACATACAGGAAAATTGTGCACACTTTGCCAGCTGTTCCAGCATGAAAAAGAGGTCCATAATTAAATAAATTGATTTTTCTAGGCTTTTATAATTCTTTCTCCATCTCTATGACAAAGCATACATGTACTCTCCCAGTGCATACATACATGTACTGTACTCCACCTCTATGATAAAGTACATACATGTATACACTCACAGTACATACATACTGTACTCAACAGTGTATAAATACTGTACTCCACTTCTATGATAAAGCACATATACACCCAGTGCATACTGTACATGTACGTATTCCACCTCTACGATAAAGCATATATATATACTCACAGTGCATACATGTATTCCACCTCTACAATAAAGCACATAAATGTATACATGCGATCGCACAATATCATTTTTGGGGAATTTTTCTACAGATGTATACATGCACCAGTACATTGTATGTACATACATGTACATGTATGTGTATGCATGGGTACATTGTACAATCATGTATGTGTACACTACATGTACATGATATGTATACAAGTATGGGTGCAATATCATGTGACATCTTTGGTACTGAGATGATGCCAGAAGACTGTCAATTATACATTTCTCTGAACTCAAGTATACTCTTAGTACTTTTTACCTTGAAATTAAATCTAATATCACCATTATACATGTACATCACACCACATCTTGTACATGTCTTCATATGTGAAGCACTTGTTTGTGTCTAATCACAGAACATGGCTGCTTCCAATGAAATTATTCGCATATAAATATGATTTGTGAGGATAAGGGTACATAATTCACCACTCAGTGAACCATACACGTGCTATGTACCAAAGACTACCATGGGTGTATACATTACATGTATATCGTATGGCTGTATGACAAACAGTCTATAGTAACCGATCTTTACGTTAAGTGCATGTGTACCAAGATCAAAGATCCAAGATACTAAATAAACTAAATGTCATATCTTACAAGTGGTTTACTTCACAGCTACTGCATTGTGTTGCTCTGTATTTCTGTAACAACTTTATGTGTCAAGTTACTGTCTTTCAAATATCAGTATAACAAATTTGGATTTTGTATGTTTACACATTAGGAAATATGGTAAAATATTGTAGTAAACAAAGAAGGAAACCAGTTGACCAAATCCAGGACTTGAACATAGAACCCTCTGATCACTAGAAAGACTACCAACCATGATTTGCTATGATATACACGCCGACATCCACCGATTCTAAAATAAATATATGCTAAATAAACAAACAATCATACTTTGTTGCTACTATTATCGGCTTCCAAAGACCAAGTGTTGTACTCATATAAAGTATATTCCAATTTCAAGTTATCCTGGCTTCCCAAATACCATAATTGCAAGAAATCGTTAATTATGCTAATTAATTCTATTAATATGCATTGGATATTCAGCAAAATCTAATTTTACATAATGTTAATGTTAATTAAAGTTTGATTTAATAATAACTATGCAAGCATTCAGATCACAACATGCAGTTACTGTCTTAGTGTAGGAATCTGGGTCACAGTAATAAATAAAATGACCACTATCTTTTGAGCTTAGCAAATAATTCAGAATGTGTACATGTAAACTTTCACTGTTTCATACACAGGACACTGCATTTCTGTAATGACCATGGTCACTGTTATGCAAGTTAGCTGAGAATCTGATGTGTGATAGAGTTGACAAAGTTGTCCAATCTCAATGAAATTCACTAGACACGAGACTACATGAGGTATGTACGACCTCTCCCACACAGTAACGACTCCATGTACATACATACATACCTGCACATATTAAAGCAAGTCAGTGATCACAACACACACCTGAAGTGAACCCTTTCCAAACATTAATTATTCAGCTAGTCAGGTACTCCCAGGCCTGTCTTAGTATAACGATCTACATGTACATATATAGTAAACTTTAGTACTAACAAACAACAGCATGTACCCCAGATCAACTTTTGCAAAGAACTATGCTAAACACCATACTTTTCAAACGCTTGCGACTACCACATCAGAGGTTAGACACTTGAAAACCACACATTCTTTCTAAATTTTAAATGCCATATTTCCTGTTCTCAATACCCCAGTAGAATACCCCTAGTAGAATTAACAACAGCATACCAGAACAACGGAATGAACTTTCATAAAAGAACTGCTAAAACATACCTTTTAAAGGAACCCCAAACACTGGTGACAGAGGTGACAATAGACACTAAACAAATCAATTCAAACAGAATATAGAGATTACAATTGAATCATGTGTATCTGTCTACTGAGGGTAACACCACAATAGCATTCCTAGCAAACTTCTGCTATTGTTATGCAAATATCAGGTACTATTGACTCATTTGGTTGGCATCTTTGACAAACTTCCCTATGCTCCACTGACTTAACAATGGTATGTAGGTAGTAGTTGGGGTAATAACTAGAATAATATATTGATATGGTACTGTTTCTGCTCCTGAAATAAGTGTATCACCAAGGATGCATTTTTTCAATAGATTACAATTGATTTTGTTGGTGAGATGTGACATTGCAGGTGGTGTAGTAGTAGTACCGTATTACATGGTTTTTTTAAATATACTAAATCAGTGTATTAGTGTAAGAGTGAGAATCTTTGATATGAAACAGTTCCGTGTCTAAAATCAGTCCACCACCAAGGTTATACTGCTTACCAATAATAATTAATAATTAATAACAATTCTTTTTGTCTACAAGATGTGACATTGCAGGTAGTATAGTTATAATTTATAACACATTCCATTCCTGTGAGATCATGACTTTGCAGGCAGTATGCGGGTACATAGTTGTAGTACAGGCCAAGTCTGGCTATGAAAATGCAGTATTGCAGGTAGCAATTGTGGTACAAATCAGTCACTTTATAAGATTGTATGATTGTACCTTACACAGTTTTAATGTCTAAGACTTGTAAGTAAAATCAGTTTATTACCAACCATGGACATTTTCTATTCCTCAGGTATTTATATGGCATGCTGCAATGCAAATAAAACTACTACTACATTGCATTAACACTACAGTACTCACATTACACAGTACACTGTGCCATGTCTAAAATCAGTCCATCACCAAGAATATTTTATAGCTCATACATTTCAGTTTTGAATGGATTTTGTTTCTTCTCTTTAACACAATGTCATAATGTCAAGAACTAAACTACATCAAGGCCATACATGCATACAACATTCTCCATTTTGGTCTGTATAATCATCAAACCAGGTCAGAATTATTACCCATCGCTTTTAGCCCACAATATGAACATCGCCAACGATCACACTATTATTGTCAGTACAGATGATGCTACAGAACTGTATTTCTGGTCCATGCACTGTCCTTGATAAAAAGCGACAGAAAATATTACTTGAGTCTGTGACATTAAACGGTTTTACAACATATTACTTAGAGTATTATAAAGTATGATCACCAAGGCCAGATATATCAACTACATTTTTGTATCTGTCACTTTTAGCTCATGTGTACAGTAACTGTACACTGCCAATGATCTGCTGATGACTTAATATCAGATATGTACATGTAATAGTTTTATAATGTGTAAGTATCACTTTTGAGTATACAATCGATAATACAGTATTATCACCAAGGCCAGAAATATCATCTACATTTTGTATCTGTCACTTTTAGCTCACGTGTACAGTAACTGTACACTGCCAATGATCTGCTGATGACATATCAGATATGTACATGTAATAGTTTTATAATGTGTAAGTATCACTTTTGAGTATACAATCAATAATACAGTGATATCACTAAGGCCAGAAATATCAACTCTATCTGTCACTTTTACGTGTAGCTCACCCTCACATGTACAGTACATGTAACTGTCAGGGATCTACTGATGACTTCATATCAGATATATACATGTAATACATGTAATACATGTACATGTAGTTTTATAATGCATCACTTTAGGTGATCAACAAGGCCATAACTATTATTCATCCAACTGTAAAATGATACCCTTTGGTAGGACAACCAAGGTCCTCACTGTCCAAGGATAGTTCAATCCAATAAAACCTGATATGAAGGGAAGGGCTCCATACATGTAATAACATAGATGAATTTACACAAGTGTTGTATCTTGTATGTGTCACTGTGTGCTGCAACTTTAAGGATAATTTTACAATACAACACTAACTTTGATTATTATTCATAATTTCCAAATGTCAGACTATCAATTTATACAGATCAACAACACACGTGTTTTAATTATCTTTTACACAATGAAATCTTGATCATAAACTATCTAGATAACAGATTCTCCACCATACCCATTATCCCATACCAAAAACAGATTTCTTGTTTGTATATTCATCATTTTCTTAGCAATGAAATCTTGATCATAAACTGTCAAATATGTGTGATTTCTTTATCAGGATTAACAAGGACAGACTTTACTATTCATACACCTATAATGACATATTCCACATTTCATTATTTTTCAGCATCACATATATATGTTTTTATCTATATACAGTACAATAGCATATCACTTCTCCATCAAAACACACACTGCATGATCAAACTTTACTACGCTGTATTCAATATTTTAAATCTTGGATCATTATTATTAGACATAATCCATAAATGAAAACAGATGTCACACACATATTGATAGCAGGAAATGTCACTTTTTTTCTTCAGACTGGTCATGGACACTTTTACTATGAATCTACATTCAATCTGTTATCAGCTCAATAAATACCAGTTTATAGTGTATATACATCATATTCAGTTACAAAATAATATATTCATTACAAATATGATTTATGAACCATATCAGAAGCAGATAATATTAATATCTTTTACTATATGAATGTTCTTTACTGAATATTATTTACAACAATATATGTACGTGAATTGCACAGAATAAATCCCAACTATGATTTAGTTTTATAAATCAATAATATAGATTCAATTAATTATATACAAATGTTCATTCAGCAGATAATGATTTTTTATTTTGAGAATTCATGTATTGGAAATTAGAAATATTCTAACGTTGTCATTCTCTAGTGTTGTAGTCCTATATTTCAGATATGACACTTTGCATGGTGGTTGCAAGACTGACTTTGCATGGTGGTTGCAAGACTGACTTTGCATGGTGGTTGCAAGACTGACTTTGCATGGTGGTTGCAAGACTGACTTTGCATGGTGGTTGCAAGATTGACTCTTTGCATGGTGGTTGCAAGACTGACTCTTTGCATGGTGGTTGCAAGACTGACTGGCTGCAAGACTGACTTTGCATGGTGGTTGCAGACTACCACATCAATTTTATAGTCTAGATACAATATTTTTTGTGTCCTGGACTACTACAGTACTAATTTGGTAGTCTAGATATAATGTTCAGTAGGCTATGTGCCCTGGACTACAGCTAACTTGGTTGTCTAGATACACTGTTTAGTCATCTATACATGTTTGTATGTGATGGCCCTGGACTACAGCTAACTTGGTTGTCCAGATACAATGTTTAGTAGTCTATGTGTCCTGGACTACTGCTAATTTGGTAGTCTAGATACAATGTTTAGTAGTCTATGTATCCTGTACTGCCGGTACTGCTAATTTTGGAACCTGGAACAAACCGTAAAATTACATGGGAATAGTACCTACTGTAACCCAGTGGCTGCATATCCTAATACCTAATAATGTATAATATTGAATATTAATTATTATATAATAAAATATGCAGTGTTCCACAGTTTTGTATGTTGTGACATTCCTTTTTTTATATATAATATGCCTAACACATATTTACATGTTACATATACAAATGTACAGTAGATATATATCTGTATGAAATTTTTTGCTTGGTTATTACTAAAAACAGACAGAAAGCATGAATAAAGTTAATAACATCTACAAAATATTAAGATGTTATTCCCCAATTTTTTTCTTCGTTTAACCAAGGAAAATACAATTGTACAAGTGATCTAAGGGGCCTTTGTAGTGACTCGTAGTGACAACCTTTACTTAGGTCATGACTATTTTCCAGCAGAATGAAGAAAAATATTGGAGAATAGTATAATTATAACTGCGCCAGTAATATCAAAGAAATATCGGGGAAAGTAATGGCAATTCTGAACGTTTTGACTCATATTTCAAACACAGTAGAACCAGTGACATAGACACATGCTGTCATGACACAGACACACATTGTCGTGAAGTAGAACGACCAGAGTATATATTTTCCATATTTTTGTTGAACTTGGCTCGTGCATGGTATTATCAATTTTTGAGGTGCTGGTCATGATTGTCAAAGAAAGTTTTAAACCATGAAATTTTTTAAAAAGTTTATTGACCTCAGAGTCAGTAAATCCATAATGTCATACATTTGTTGATATGTGTACAATGTGTACATGATAATGTTACAGTATTAAATATACTTATATTTTCATTTGATATGTTTCCCTATACTGTCTTATCTTACATGCTCATTGATTATCTACTTTATCTCATTTTCTGATTTGCAAGACAATTATTTGTACCTTGGTTTAAATATTGGAGTGATTGCATTGACTAATTAAGTTAACCCAATCTATTTATATAATCCGTGCATAAATTATTCTATAAATAGATCAACTTGGCATATCACAAATCTAACAGACACATGCACAATGCTCTCTGTGGTTCGAATCTTAAGATCTCTCTTCACTGTGAGAAGAGATTTGAAGCCACGAATAACTTCTAGACTAACAGATGCAACATCACACAATAACAACGTGATGAACTAGTCAGCAGTCAATCGTATCTACAGTAAAGTTGAAAATACATTTTGGTTGTAGTCATATTTTCATGTCATATCAATTCTGTGACATTTCCAAAACACCAGTAGGTACTGTAATATTATAATAATAATAATAATAATATTTATTTCTTTAAAAACGCTTTACATGTAAAACAAAACATCTCAAAGCGCTTCACACAACTTTGTAAGAAGAATTAAAAAACGATGTACAGATGTAAGAAAATGTAATAACAGGCATTATTACATATTTATCACAGATTACTTGCACTGGGGACTTGCAATTTTACAGGTTATACTACTAGTAGTTTACTAGTACAGAATTGTGAATTCTTGGTAGAGTAAAGGTGATTGAAGTTTAGTCAGGCACTATATAAACATGCACATGTACATTGTAAGTGCCTAAGGAACTAGTGAAACAGTCTTGCTCAATACATGCAATCCAACATTTCAAATTAATACTCTTTAATAAGGATAAGGCAAGATACAAGTGCAAGTACATGTAGGTGTGTTCACATGCCATTGATAGCATCAATAATGAACAGTATACCATCTTTGACACACTTACTAAGTCAATACCACACTGATTTGTATTTTTTTTTACTTAAAATGTTTATTTATCATCTGTACTTCTTGTAGTGTTCTGCTCTGTATCTTTACACACTTGTACTCAAGGCCAATGGTCTAAGTACTGAATAAACCATATTTATGATGGAATGCTCTCACAATAATGCAGTTATAACTACTGAAGTAGATCAGCTGATTTGTGTGTGTGTCAATGTTTGATACAATATGATAGTGGCTACACCTTAAGTAAGCAAAGCCCCACAGTTACTGGTTATTAATAGGACTGTACCTTGATATGTGTGTCTACCTAGGTAAGGTATTAAAATGACAGTGATTACATAAGAAAAGTACACAGCCACTGTATTTTGTTGTACTATATACACATAACCATAGCCTTCAAATAGAAACTATATTAAACAAACTACATTTGCATAGGTATATAGAATGAACACACACACACACACACACACACACACACACATGCATGCATGCATGCATGCATACAAATATACACGCAAGCTCAGACTTCATCTGTGTGTACGTACATGTATGCATAATTTGTGTATGTGTGTGAGTGCATGCATGCGGGTGTATGTATGTGTATCCTAGTGTGTGTGTGTGTGTGTGTGTGTGTGTGTGTGTGTGTGTATTTATGTATTTTATGTAGAATGTATGTATTTTAAATTTTATATGTACATGTATATGTGTGTACATGCCTACATACATACACATGAACAGCATCAAGCCAGACAGGCAGCCAACTCTGGATTATATTCAAATGTATGATTCAAAGAAAAATCAGATATACACACTACATATAACTATATCTATAGACACAGAGACAATGTAGACTATGGGTTAACTATCCATGTATCAAACTACAATGGAAATGTTACGAGATGTGCCAAATATACACATACCAGTATAATACAAAATAAATCAAAATAATACTGTTCACTGAGCAAAGGATAAGGCATGACATCACGACAGTTGACTACACATGAATTTTAATACATGTACATTACCAGTTTAGTTTTAACATTCCTCCCATAGTCACAGTGTACGCAACAATGCATGACTCTACAGGTTGGAATTAGTGAACAAGTGTATAAATGGAGTCACTAGTCTAGAAGCCATCCATAGCTTTGAATCTCTTGTGAAGAGAGAAATCTTAGACATTCAAAGCCACAGATAGTCTCAACAGTCTGGAGTCACAGATTTAGCCAGTAGACTGGCCAAGAGACTTGCCTACCTGACTTGACATACATGCACTGGCTTGACAGTTCTGGCAAAGGGTGTTTTCAAGGCAGCCACGTTGATAGGCTACCCAGTAGAAAGGCTAATGCTATATGTCAGTCTCCCAACATTTCAATGATTGTGTCAGCACATTATGCAAGAAAGTCAACAATTCCTGTTTCCTATCAGAACTGTATCTGCAGGGCATACTTTGTGTTTGCTATACAATGTAATATATGGTTCACTTCTGTGATGATGGTTAGATAGTACACTCAGTTATTTGCATGCTATGTGCCCTTGAAGCCATTTGACACAGCTGACATACTGACATACAGCTATTACAATCTACATGCTATCCTTGGCTTCGAATGAAAGAAATCTTAAGATTATCTTCAAACAAAATCAATGTACATGTATACACTAAACAGAAGTGCCATGCTCATACAAAATGACTGATGTGGGTACATTTTCTAGTTGCTCCCCACCTCCTCCCCCCACCCCACCCCGCAATATTTTTGTGATGTACATGTACATTTTTGTATGTTGTCTCACAAGAAAATAAATTCTTTATCATTTTAACATAATGACGTACATCAGAAATATTAGACAACAATGATGCAGCCTTCTAATTCAGTTTGATGTGTCAATGACGTAAACATACTGCTTGTGTAACAACAGACCAAATTATGGTATTCCCCTACATGTAAATCTTACTAAGTGGGGTGATTCACAAAGAAACCCTTATCAATGTGACCAACAAATCTTGTTCTTTGACAACACACTGTGTGTAACACAGGTATTTAGGGTCAAATTTCATCAGCTAACCTTGACCTTTACCACACCTTGAATAACTTTTTATCATTTGACCTCAATTTATCCACTGTTGTCCATGAATTCCTTTCTTGTTACAAGTATCTAATTGTTTCCTATTGTCCAAGTTATTTTCATTATTATAGGAAGTGTGAGATCCTTTGGTTTGCATGGTGCTGTCAAAAACTTAAGTTGTTTACAGTTTACAATGTTCAGCTTGAATTCATGTACCCAAATGTATGGGGATATTGACAGTAACGATCAATAAAGTACATTCCATTTGTAATATAGGGCACCTTATTTTGCAATGTTGTTATATATTGACAAGATAAAATGAAAATGTCTACTAAATCTGAAACCATAAAAATAGTTTTGTAAGCGACAAAATTTTGCACATTTACATGTACATCTCTCTGGAAGAATTGTATTTCAAAATCAACTAGATGTTTAACGTATGTTGCTGTGTATTCATGTATAAAAGTGGAGTTTTCAATTTATTTTTTCTTACCACAAGTGCATTCCTTATTTATGTCCATAATGTGAAGTAGGGCAAATGATTTTATAACATTGTATAATACAATGGTTAAGTGAAATACCGACATACTCACATTTTTGAATATTAAATTCAAAATTACCAAACTATTTTTTGAAGTGATAAACACTACTTTGCAAATTTCACATTTTGAATTTGCGGGAAAATTTGCAATGAAATAACTTTATAAAATAAAATCAACAAGGTGATAGTATTTTCTTACTCAGGTAGAAACTCAGGATTCACAAATTTCCTCTTTTTTTCTCACATGCAATCTCCAAAACCCATTATATAGTCACATTAATTTGCATGTAGCACTTAAAATCCTGACTGCTATGAACGACTTCAATATGGTTGTGGAGTATCATGCAAACACTACGTTAATTTAATCCACAGATCAAATCTATTAAAAGCCAGAGTAAAATTAGAAGATCTCTACTTCCTGCTTTTACACAAAAGGTGCATTGATAGAATATTGAAAAACGGATTATTGTTATTTGTGAACAAATCCATGGTTGACATTGCACCACGTATACCATGCACTGCTTCACATGCCTACAAATGTACACATATCCCTAATCCTGCCCCAGCCCATTATCTATAGTACAAGAACTTGACTGGCTCACATTTAAGTTCAATATTTGGTAGTCATGATAGACATCTGAACTGTTTCAGTTACAAATTTCTATTCATTTCTCAACTACCACCTTATAAATTTGATGGTCTAGACACAATGTTTAGTAGAGTTTCTGTGCCCTGGACTACTGCTAATTTGGTAGTCTATATACAATGTTTAATAGTCTATGTCCCCTGGACTACTGCTAATTTGATAATCTAGATACAATGTTTAGTAGTTTCTGTGCCCTGGACTACTAACTTGGTAGTCTAGATACAATGTTTAGTAGTCTATGTGTCCTGGACTACTGCTAACAGGGTACTCTAGATACAATGTTTAGATGTCTATGTGCCTTGGGACTACTGCTAATTTTGAGCCGTGATAAGCAAAACACATTTATGCATTTTCGTCTCAATATTTTTTTTCTGCATGTCATAATTTAAGACTTATTTTGCCAAGTTTATACCTGACTAACTAACATACTTATTTTATTCTTATACACAGAGTACAGACATTTGTCCAGAAGTTTTCCTATGATTTTAGATTTCTCATTCAAATCAAATCTGACATTCCTTTTACATAACAATATTTAGATATCAATGAATTGACCTGTCACCTTTAGCATCAAGACAGAAGCAAAGAATCAGTACTTTTCTTAGTTTACTACTTTTCCAAATTATTGGAAAATATATCATTCTCAAAACGGGTTTCTCTAGAACTCAGGTGTTGTGCTGATGATTTCCATAATCACAACTGTTTGAAAAGACTTTGAAATTCTTTCTTGGCCAATGTATTAGTCAACAATTGAAGCAGAATATTTGAGTGATACTCTAAAAAGTTATGGTGTAAGGAACCTTACACAACTGTGTATCTAACTCTGATGGACTGACAGCATTGAAGATCTCTAGTGTCTCAGTCCAGAACTGTTGTGGATCCCTCTGTGTTTAGGGGTTCTGTACATGATATAGTTTGGTTTATTGCACCAGAAGTTTAGTCTGCAATACCAGAAGGAGTTGAAAACAGGGGTGGTGGATATACAGATTGTTGATCATAAGTAAACATATAAATATAAATACACAAGGCGGGTAAGTAAACAATACACCTGTATTAACTGGAGCCTGTTGTATGCAAATTGGCTTAAATTTTGACACATTCTCAAAGATCGTTCACAAGTTCACAACCAACTCACAAACGTAGAACTTGAAGTGTACGAGTTGGCATCGCTATCGATTTCGTTGCGTCGATGACTAACACCAACACATGGAAAACACTACTACTGAGAACGAACGAACGTAAAACGGTATGGTACCCGCAACTTGTCAAAACCATTACAATGTCCTCGTCACAAACGCTACGTGTTTATCCTTCTAAAATGTTCATGACTGACTTGAAATCGTGAATACATGAATTCTATTTATCACCTACTAAAAGTAAAACATCAAAGTAGTCGGCCTGTAAAATCAGGTGATAATACTTCATTTCCAAGCTTGACACCACCCCCTTTTCAGTGCCATAACCGTGATAATGACCTTATAAACGACTCCCTGCTCCAACAAAACACTCCAATTTGAACAAATCTATGCTCTGATGTGATTAACAATATTCACCCTGACTATAACCACTGCAAGAGTTGATAATTTTCCGTCGACAGCCCAAAGAATTTTGAATCACTGTTCAAGCATGTGAACAGTAGTGGAAGTAAACCTAACGTACCATAACTTCAGTACGTACGCAACGGTAGACCCAAGTTTTGAGTTGCCGTTACGCAAGCAAATTTACCGTACTTTTCAATTCTATCGAAAAATGCTGAACATATTAGCGAAGGTATACTAGGAACTTACCTTGAAAGTTTTTCTTCTACCGCTCCCTGTCCGTTAGAGTGATTTTTTGTTAAACTATTGTGTTGTCGTCTCACACCGGAACTCAACGATGAGCAATATGGCGGTCAGGGTGGGGTCGTGGCCTAAATTAGCATATCTTGTTTGAGATCATACAACAGGACATCTGATTGGTCTTTCATTCATGAACCGCTCTGCATAAATATTTTAAAAAACTGAGCCACAGTTTTTTGTTAAAACATAATATACCACAAGTTAATTCTTCTGTATATGGTATTTCTTTGATCATTTAAAATTCCACCATTGTAACCATTTTACTCCAATGTCATGGTCATAGTCAAATGAACGAACACGCGAAAAACTACGCCTGTCAAGAATCCAATCAAAACTTTCGTTTGTGGGGATTTTCTGAAGCACAACAACAATAATTTTCTTCCGCGTTTATCCTTTTACTTCCGCGTCAAAGGAAAAGGAACTAGTAATAGTAGTAATGTTTTATTTGTGAACTCTGAGGACCCGTGGCACGATTGCGAAACCGTATATGAGAGAAGTCAACAGAGAAAGGGTGAAATTTGTAAACAAGAGCTAGCTTTCTCGTATTATTTGCCATTACATCCTGGATCGGACAGAGATCTACCCGGGATGTTGTTTGTATAAACTAGTACCAGGGACGTATGCGTATCCCTGCAAGTAGTAGTACATTGGAGTCCGCATCACAGGGGCGTGTAATATTGCATAGATTGTTGTTTTCCAGGTCTACAGACTAAATACCACAACCTTTTGAATATATATTCCTACCTGTATAGGGAAAGAGCAATAATACACGCCCCTGTGGTTTGTAGTAGGTACAGTTTAGCAAAATGGTTTATTTACTTGCATCGATGTATTTTATTTGTGAACTTTATACATGTACATGTAAAGTACATGATGATGGCAGACAGACAGACATACAGGCAGGTAGCTCTAGGGGTAGGTAGATAAATATCTGCAAGTTTCTTCCTCTCAGTCGGCGCTTGCGCTTACACTCAGAAAACAACTCATATATTATCTGCAGCGCCGCCAACGCTCAAATCTGACGCTAAGCGTCTGACCTGCAATGATATATACGAAAACCTGGCCAGTAACTAGAGACGCTCATATAATTTTTTTGTTTCTGAGTAGGTGTTTATAACTCACACCCCGATAGAAAACGTTCTATAGTGACAATGGTGAGATAGAGTCTTTACTATTGATCCTGGGACGAGTGTCTCTGTCATGTCTGATAGCATTTTAACCCATATTTTTGAAATATTTCAACAGGGGAGGGTACGGTATAGACTGTAATGACGTCGTGTTGTTCAGCTTTATCAGACTAAATCAAACTTATTCATCATCCATCCATCCATTCATTCATTCATTCATTCATTCATTCATTCATTCATCATTCATATATCGCATTCATTCATTCATTCATTCATTCATTCATTCATTCATTCCTTCCTTCATAATTCATAGATCGCATTCATTCATTCATTCATTCATTCACATATCGCATTCATTCATGTATCGCATTCATTCATTCATTCATTCATTCATTCATTCATTCATTCATTCATTCATTCATTCATTCATTCATTCATATATCGCATTCATTCATTCATTCATTGATGATCTCGTCCTGCTCAGTGCAGATGGTTTCGCTCAAGGTACGGACGACTTACTCCGTATGCAAGCAGGACTTGATCACTCACTCACTCACTCACTCACTCACTCACTCACTCACTCACTCACTCACTCATTCATTCATTCATTCATTCATTCATTCATTCATTCATTCTGTTTATTTATTCATTGAATCACAAATGTTCACAAGTACAAATACACCGTCCATCAGTTTCGATCGTGAGAGAGATCGGGACAAGTTTATTACTTCTTAAATGTTTTACATAATATACTACTAGAAAACTAATAATTGCTTTTACGTTTTAAAAAAATTAAAGAAAGCAAATTAATACTCATACATAACATTCAGTAACTCTTGTATATATATATATATATATTTATTTATTTATTTATTTGCTATGTAATTTTATTGTTCATAAAACAAAAAACGGGCATGGAATAATATCACGTGGTCTAGGCCCATGAAAATTGATATTCATAATTATCATAATATATAAGCTTAATATTTAACTTTGGATTCCAAAGACGTGCAATAAAATTTAGACGAAAAATTGGTTTTTGTCGAGACACTGTCAACATTTAGTGCGTCCATCAAAATCTGTTACCCTGGAAACCTCATCTCAAAGATTCCACATAGTTGGCGGGAAAGAGTCCAAGTTTATCTCGAAGTCTGCCATACGCCCATCCATTGTCATGGACTTGACCGATTTGAGTTAGTATGTCGCCTGAAATGAACAAGTAACCAAACATATATATAAGGTGACTGAAGGTCGTTAGTCTAAAAAAGATCGTAGAGAAATACATATATATGCTAACATTTATCAAATTACAAAAAAACCAGTTCGTGTATGTATGTTCGATTTCTGTTTTGCCCCTCTTCCTCTCCTCCCACTCTCTCTCCCTTCCTCCCCCCTCCCTCCCTCCCCCTCCCCCCTCCCCCCCCTCTCTCTCTCTCTCTCTCTCTCTCTCTCTCTCTCTCTCTCTCTCTCTCTCTCTCTCTCTCTCTCTCTCTCTCTCTCTCTCTCTCTCTCTCTCTCTCTCTCTCTCTCTCTCTCTCTCTCTCTCTCTCTCTCTCTCTCTCTCTCTCTCTCTCTCTCTCTCTCTCTGTGTTTAAAATCTTAAACGTACAACAACTAAAAAGGTAAATCAGGTGACCAATGGTGCATATACTGTCTTCCAATTAATTAAACACAAAATTATTACCGGCTCGAAGTTGCAGTTCATCCTCCGACGCTGGTTCGAAATCATACAGCGCCCTCACTGCAGTCAGTTTCAAATCATCTGAAGTTGAAGCTTGGTCTTGTGACGAACTACTTGGCTCCCCGATGTGTTCGTAACTCACAACATTGTCATAGAGTGAGTGGCTATCTGAAATTGATTGACATACAGTTTGTATTGTGAAGTTTAGGGATATAAATTTACTTTCGTTTTCGTCCATTTTCGTTACAAATGTATAATTTATAAGTTACACATTCATAGCTAGACCAATATATATATATATATATATATATATATATATATATATATATATATATATATATATATATATATATATATATATATATATATATAAAACGGTCATATACATTATTTGTTTTAAAAAACTCAAATGCAAATGAAAAATACAATGTATGAAATCAAAATTAAATGAAATCCTACTGCCTCAGTAAAAGGTAACATTCTCTGTTGGGTTAATTCGTTCTTCTTTTTCATATATAGTGTTTTTAGTTTGAACAGTCTCTATGGCAACATTTAAATCTTTATATAGGTACGTGTATCCTTACCAACACCAGGACTGTGTCCATTCACATGTTTTGGACCGTTGAAGGCGTCCGTTTCGTCGGATTCCTCACCAAACTCATCCGAATCAAAATCGTCATCAAAAAGCCTACACAAACAATAAATTGGTAAACACAAATTTTGTCAATTGCAGCTAGCTACTAAATGGACAAGATAATCGGAGAGATGTAATGGACAAGTATTGTCTCTTTTGTCTTTGTACTACTAGTATTTATATTTAGAGGGCTCCAGGGAAGATTGGCCAAGGCCAACTGGGCTACCCTCTTTATATAAATAAAGTTTAATAAAATAAATAAATAAATAAACTGGTAAATCCTTTTCATAGTGGTAATACTTGACATACATAGGACAAGTTTACTGATTTGCTCTAGATCTGTTTTACCGTGTGTTTTTTTTAATTCTCTTTGACATGTAGGGTAAGATTTGTATGTGACAAAACAGTTTCCGGTTTAACACTACAACTATAACTTACCCATCATCTCTCCCTGATATTGATTTACGATAAGCAAAACTAAATCTTCTACTGTCTGTGCTGATGTCAAATTCCTGAAACAGATAAATTTGAATGTATAGTTACTGTATTACTATAGCTACGGAAGTCTTATATACCTACAGCATATCTGTTACAGCTGTCTAGATCTGTCTGTCTGTCTGTCTGTATGTAGGTATGTCTGTCTGTACTTAATATACCGTTGCTTTTCTTTTAACAAACTGAAAAATACCCTCCCCTCTCTCCCTCCCCTCTCCCTCTCTCTCTCCCTCTCTCTCCCTCCCTCCCTCCCTATCTCTCTCCCTCCCTCCCTCCCCCCTCTCTCTCCCTCCCTCCCTCCCCCCCTCTCTCTCTCTCTCTCTCTCTCTCTCTCTCTCTCTCTCTCTCTCTCTCTCTCTCTCTCTCTCTCTCTCTCTCTCTCTCTCTCTCTCTCTCTCTCTCTCTCTCTCTCTCTCTCTCTCTCTCTCTCTCTCTCTCTCCTTCCTCGCTCCCTTCCTATCCATCCATCCCTCCTTTATATAACAATACACATGAACGTACCTCAAATTTCGGCCATTCAGGTTCCATACCTGTACCATACCTCATCCTCCATTCATCTAAATCTTTACCTGCATCTGCCTCGTTTATGTCGCTTAAAGTTTGTTTATAGATACTCGGAAAACTGAAATAAAAGATTTGAGATCAGTTCCGGCTGAGAAGCAGACCATCTTTGAAATTGTATATATTTTAAAGAAATGCTACTATAGTTATCAAGTTCTCGTAAAATTTAAAGAAAAACTTCAATGTTAGTCAACATCGTTTTTAAAACTCTTTGGCCAGTCAAGTGTTCAGTGGAGTGAATGAATGGATGGACGAAATATTACGTATGTAGTAGTTTAATATCATTCTTCAGTTTATTCATACGACATATTTGGTTTAGGAGTAAGTTGGGGAATACAACTGTGACGCGAAACCAAACAAATAATACGTTTACTTAATAATGGTCGCCACTGTCCAAATACTGTCGTTGGTGGCGCTTCTGTTGTCTATTCACTTACTGTGATACGGCTGATAAATCCACGCATTGCAATGTCAGTGTTAGCTGGTCCTTCAAATTATTCAGCCGTTTTTTCTCGAAAGCTTGACACTTTTCGAATTGCATCGTCATGTTCTGGAAAACAAAAAGTTACATTTGAAATTCTGTGAATGAATTCGGATTCCAATACCTGACTTGAGTTAGGAATACATTGTTGTTGTTATTGTTGTTGTTGTTGTTGTTGTTGTTGTTGTTGTTGTTGTTGTTGTTGTTGTTGTTGTTTTCATAACTCTAGGACATTTGGACGTGAATGTACAATATGTATGTAATTGTCAATGAACTTAAGAGAGATGGTATTAATTAAATAATTGCTCACCGCGATATATTTTTGTTTTTGGTCTCCATGGCATTCTAAAAGTCGTTTCTGGTACACCTGTTTGCATTTCTCTCTCTCGTTAACTTGTTTTTCAACTCTTTGGATTAGTTTTCTGTTGGCTTCGGCACTTTGAATGGACGTCTGACCTTCCTTCTCTTCCTCAGCCTTGAAAGCGGCATTGCAGGCAATATGATAATCCTGAATGTAGTAGAGAAAGAACAAATACAAACCTTGCAGTAGTTGTCTAGAGATCGATGCTGCTCATCAGGATGTGGTTTTATCAGTATTGCAGATAATTTCGGTTACCCAGCCTATTGTAATTGTCCCCTGCAGAACCCTCTAGCTGCAGGGGGCAAGATGCTGGGTAACCGAGACTATAATGCAGGGGCCTCTGATGTAGGGTCGTTCGCCATATACTTGACTTTCAAAGACATACAACCTTATAAAAGCATCGCGTTGATCTATACCAAAGGCATTCACAATTGGTTATTGTATCAATATGTCAGTTTGATAGTGTGATAAGGGGAAGACTATTCAGTTCCTTCAAAGTGAATTTACTGATAACGTCGTGACGTCATTGAGTGGCATCTCTAGACAACCCGTGGAAGGGTTGCATATACGAAACAAATGAAAAGTAAAAAAAATAAAAAAATAGACAATGTAGAAGAACTTCTCGAACGTTTATGGATTAACTAGAGTTCAAAAACTCGAAATTGAGATATCTATATATGAGAACAATATGGAAATTGCCAATAACATTAAATAAGCTTATTGTTAATCTTTACACTGTTAAAAAGATTTAATCAAACTAAAGTACAATTAACCAATACATCATTACATGTAAATAAACTGTATTCATTACCTTCTTTGCTTTCTTAGTCTTGCCAAGCACTTTCGCATAATCTTTCTGCGCAGCCGCAAACCCTTCCTCTGCATCTCGTATTTCTTGAAAACCTCCGAACGTCAACTTATGGTAGTTTTCTTTCTTCCATCTAGCACAGAGAAGGGTCAAAGTTTAATCATAAAGGGTCAAAGGTCATTCACAACAAAAAATCAAAGGTCAGTCAACCACAAATAAAATACTATATTACATTTTCTACGAAAATACACAATTTACTTTTCTGTAGCATATAATATACGACATACGATAATTTTTTCGGAAGCAAGTCTTACCTAATGATAGAAAACAAAGCGGGCTTTGTAATTGTGTTTTTCGAATTTATTGATGACCTGAATATTGTACATCATTGTTTTATTTTTTACCATACAGTAGAGAGTTCTTCTAGATTATTTAAACATGTATCAACAGTTGAAATGAAATAAAATTCATCAATATCATACAAAAGTAACTCACAAAAACACTATAAAGTTATACATGAGACAGTTTCTAAGTCTTCATTTGTGAATTTAATCCTTAACGGAAGAAGATGTGTTCCTTTCAGCCAAGCAACGAAAAGACGTAGACGTTGGAGATAAACGACAGTGTTTACTAAAAACAAATGCGACTTTTCAAAATGGTCAGGTTGTGTAAAAAGAAATAACCGTCTTTAAAATGTGTAATGTTTTTTTTTCGTGTTCTCCCTGGCTTTGAAATTTTATAAGTAGGCAAACTTACGGTTGTCTTTACACAAATATAATCAAAGAGAACAACAAGTAGTTTAGATTGTAAGAGACGTCGTACGTGTTGTTACGCCCTCACCGACATCCTCTCTCTCTGGGAGGGGTTGACCGATGTGTGAGGGCGCCATCACGGAGTAACTTACAGATGACAAGTACTTATTACTTTAGACTTTCTCGTATCGATATCTCGTCTAAATAAATGGGTAAACACAACTAGATTATTAAACAAAGTCGTGCCATTATACTGCTTGGCAGAAACGTGATATAAAAAGAAATTGCTTTTACTAAGATTAATGGTAAGAACTGATCAAAATACCAACTTTTGCATATTTTGCTGTGGTCCTTCCTGAGACAACAATTTGAGTCGACATTCTTCGTGTATTTTAGCAATTTCAAGGGCTTCTTGAAGAGTCTGTTTCCATGACAACGCTGATGATCCGTACTCTGGACCTAAAATACAATGAGAACAGAGATAAGTCAGGGTTTTGTGCATACACGTTATCTCCATAGCTAGGGGTCATCCTGGGGTCATCCTGACAGCGATACATCAAGACATGCGTAGACCAAAATGACAGTTGTAAGTACAGTGTGATGTCTGTCCTAAATGTCACACTTGAATAGTTTGGAAGGCCGCCCTTTGTATACTGTGTGTAAATGCCAACACATAATTTTTTATAGTAGTCAACATAAGTTGGCAAGCAGCCAATGTTAGAGGACTGGAATCATGGTCTGGACTGGACTGGAGTGAGTGAGTGAGCCTGTGAGTGAGTGAATGAGTGAGTGAGTGAGTGAGTGAGTGAGTGAGTGAGTGAGTGAGTGAGTGAGTGAGTGAGTGAGTGAGTGAGTGAGTGAGTGAGTTGCTGTTGTTGTTGTTGTTGTTGTTGTTGTTGTTTCTTTTTTCCTACTCAAAGACAAGAGTTACAACTCAGTTCACAAATATACAAATAAACTATTAAATAAGTAAGTATAGAGAGCATGACTTCATAAGTCAACTTTTAGTGTACATACTCAATCACAAATCGATCTATACATTGATGGTACAATGTCTGTAACTACCATTTATAAGTCATTTTATAACTAAACAAATCATTGATGTATACTGTTACCTTTAACAATTTTTTCTTCCCATTTCTCTGCCCAGCTTTTCAAACTTTTTGAATATTTCATCTCTAAGTCAGCTCGTTCTTGTACCATTGTCATAAATTCTTCGCATGATCTGAAATATAAGCCGACACATCAGGTACATATACGCATGCGTCAAATTTTATTTATTTCATTTATCATATCTTGTTATGTCCATTCACTATATGGAAATGAACGTCGAAGTTTTCAAAGAATGAAAGCTCCATTTAATAGGTCTACATTTGTATTTTAGAAGTTTGAAACAATGTTGAAGTTTACAGATGTGTCAGATAATGGACTTAATAAACGGATGTCCTTCCTTCACTAGTGCTGTTGCACTTGGGTCAGTTTGAGGTTTCCGATAATCGCGATATGTATGTATTCTTTGCGAGAGACTTGTGACACATTTTTCTGTTTTCTTTCTTGTGTTACACCTTCAGATGTGTCAAGGAACGTTAAAATTCGTTAACGCAAGCAAAAAGAGTCTAAAAATGCTAAACTCCCTATCTCTATGGTTACTCTGGTTTGGTAGTAATGTATACAGAAGATCTCATGACTGGCTTCATCACTTATGCAAAAACCGTGTATTATAGAAAATGTTGTATACTGAACAAGCCATAAACTAACAACCATACATTTCAACTTGTTCGATGGTCTGAGGTTTCAACCAGCGTTGCAGATACAGCGCATTGCAGGTTACTGTTCACTTGCTCTGTTTGTTACGATCACACAAATATCAATAAGAAATTAAACTGCACATACTACACTTTTTAAGATAGCAAGATTGAATGAATACAGTTTCTTGCTTCATTTTGTCTGAATGAAATAAACTAACATGCCAACATGCAGATATCAAATACAGACGTCAAAACTTTGGCGCCAGCATGTCTGCGTCTTGTTACAGTATGTTTAATTGGTTGATTTCATTCAATAGGGAACTTGCAATCCAAACTGAGCATGCTCAGACGCAAATGACTATGGGATTATCTGTGGTTATCGTAATACCTGTCTGGAGCTACTGATAAAATTTACCTCCATGATGCAACATTCAACATGGCGGGTTTGCAAGTTCCCTATTTAAATATTGCAAGAAATTGTAACCTTGCTATCTTAAAATGTAGAATGTGGTTTCCTATTGGCTTATGTGTGATTGCATCAGACACAGAGAGTGGACAGAAACCTGCTATGCATTGTATAGCAGTTCATTAATCCTACCTATACATTACAAACTTGGATTATTTACAATTCAGAACGCACTATTGGTGATAGTATCTACTCTGAACATGTCTAAAATTTGAACTTTTCCTTACAATGTTAAGTCAAAATTGTTGAAGGTCGCGGGAAACGGGATTTGTTTTCGGATAAGTGAAGGCCACGTAACATTAAAATTTGGCAACCGCAGTTTGTTTTTGGCGGATATTTTTGTTTTATCGTGCGGAAAGAAAGTAACTCTCGGAAGGAAATAGAATGATCACGTGACACAGCAAGGATGTCACTACAATACAATGTTATTCAACCAGTGTTATACATACTACAGCTATTCAATCGAAAGTTCTGATAATTTTTAAAAAAATTGAAACACGTATGTAAACAAACACACACACACACACGTACACAAACACACATACACACACACACACACACACACACATGCATGCACATGCGCACGCGATATTGATATTACGTGCTCCTTTACTTGACATTAAGACCCGAAAGAATCTCCTAATTTGTAAATAGTTCGACCTTGACAATGCTGGTTCTGTAAACTCGTATACATCATGATCAGCCGTATCATGTCCAAGACAAAGACAGTTTCAAAGTCTTATATAATAGACTAAGCTTGTCCCGCGCTTTCTTGATCTGTTCCTAACCCCAAAACATTCAACAAACACATCCCGTTGCAATTTTATACAAAATACAAATATGGAGTAGTTAATGTTGGGAGCAATGACCTTACAAACTTCAGCCATCTATTTTGGGAATAAAGTACGAGTATCTCTTATCCGGATCCCCACGGACGAATGATATTCTATGGTCAACTATCAACATCGTCGTTTTTCTGTTTTAGTCCTTTCATTCCTCTTAACTCGAGTCATGCATGATTCTTACCCCCAAAAAACTTAGCCTTATGAAGTTTGAAGTTTTGATTAATGAATAGAACACGTTATATACGAGCATATCCACATTTTTAGAACCTTTCCTGCTAACTCGAGAGTCTGACTAAATAACGATTATACGATCCACCATATGTATGCTTTTATCATAGTGCACCACTTTTTTACCAAAATTTTGATCAAAGTTTTTTTTATTTGTACATTTTTAAGTATCTCTGATGTATTTTAGTGTAACCCATGTTGGTGCAAAAACGTTCGTGTAGACCTAATAGTCAAATAAAATGGACTACTTTAACGAATTGTTCATATCTTTCATTTTCTACGTAAACTGCTATATATTCGGCATTAGGTTAGTACTATGCTGATGTTGTTCACAAAAACGTACGGAGTGCAGCTTAATTAAACGTTTGTACCTCTGAGCACTATCATGACTAAATTAAAAAAAATCATCTTTTTTAAATTTCGAAACAAATATTTCAATTTCAACCAGATGGAGGGGTTAAACTCCCTCTAGTCAAACCAGTGACAGTGCATGCACGTGATTTACAGAATCTGAGAGACTCAATTAATTTGAGAATGTTAAAAGTTTGACATAGTTTAGGATGTCTCAACTTACTTGTGTCCATTTTCAATTCTCTTCACTGTTTTCCGATATTGGTTCATGTCCCAAAAACACTTCACTGCACGACTGTCGGTCATTCTGAAGTCTTCAACGTATCACACAATAATATTTGAAGACACAATTCGTTCTAAATAAATCCGTTTTACCTAGGACGTTTTGAAAACCATTTCAAAAATCAAACCCGTGTGTCGTCACCGCTTATATTCAGCCAATCCTTGTCGAAGGATGTTCCACACGAAAGTAATTGTTCAGTGAAAAACTCGCAGAACAATTCATGCAAGTCTCGCGATATTACACGAGATATGATGAGGATTCTGAGATCATCCGGAAACGGACATTCTCCTGTCACGTCTGTGTGAGCATGTCGCTGTAGATATACTGTTACTTCCACAAGGTTAACATAGAAGGTCGCAAACGTCTAACATTTCAATATTCAACCAAAGTACTTTATTTTAAAATCTATTGCAAAACACTACTTTAAACTTGTGACTGATTATCGGAAAAAAATACAACATTAAAACACATAAAATCGATGCAGTGATCAATGCATTCACACGCGCGTTTAATATATGCTATTGCTATTCCTTATAATGTTAATTCATATATCACCATCATGACATGATATGATTAACCCAAAAGATATTCAGGTTCTGGGGCCAATCTATACCTACACTTCATTTCTGGTCAAAACCTTGGGGTACCCCCTACCCAGGGGGTGGTTTATTGTTTGATGATAACCAACCAATCACACCAAGGGAAATGGGCAAAATAAAAGTGGAACTGTAAAACGCGAACTCACGTGGACATAGAAAATTCGCCTCTCTTTTTTCTCTTGATAGTGTTGAGGGGGAGGGGGAATGTATTACTGCGATACCCATATTCAGATGAGCTTATGTACACTGTCATTGTTCTACAGTATTGATGTGTATGTATTTCCCGAATTCGAAGACACTCCACCCCTCCCCCCCCCCAACTTGAAAAAATGCACAACAAATTTGATCACATATACTGGAACTCTCCACGCATACATGGGGAACATGGGTTAATTCGTTTGTTTGCCTATAGTCGCTGGTTTGTTTCCATTCTTCCTACAACATTATCCGTCCTATCAGGAGGATACTTGCGCAAACTGTCAAAAAATAAATCAGGAAATTTTGGTTTTGAATCGGATCCTTCCAAGTAACTCTATTTGCAAACATCCATCGTATAGTTTAAATGAGCGCCATCTACATCTGACTTTGACCTATTTCTGTTCATTTTATAAATCTATTTTAAGTTGAGGACAATTTCAAGGTCTTGAACACTGATAACACATCGGTCACGTTGGATCATGTGGATAGTGATACACCGGTCTGATTAGAATCTGATGTGGTGATAGTAGCTAGATGTCTTTATTTACCATCTTGTGGAGGAATTTTTATTCAAAACGTCTTTGATTTACTTGTTATAAGGAATTGTATTATCCGAGTAACTGTTTTACTATTTTACATACATAAGCTTACATACATACATACATACATACATACATACATACATACATACATGCACACACACACACACACACACACACACACACACACACACACACACACACACACACACGACACTGATGACACTGCCATACATCCATACATCGCGCATCGCTCAAGGAATTGTGGGGAAAATGTCATATATTTATGCGCATGCGTAGTTCGTTCTCTTTCCGTAGGCGCCGCCATATTAGTTCCACCAGGTATGTGAAAGCAGTTGAATATCGGTGCTGCGCCAAGGCATCCGCCCAAATTAGAAATATTTACAGAGATAAATAAAATTAAGAAATATTGATATACCCGTCTAACTGTGTATTTTGTGTAAAATGCCCTTCAATCAGCTAAAAATTCGCCGATAAATACACATGGTGCGAGTCCATCACAACATGGAGTAAACCATAGCTTTGGAGTCTACGAACACTATTTTCATATACTAGTATAGAGAAAGGTCCATGAGGTTACTCCCGTACCAGTATGTGCTGCGAAGTGTTGTTGAAAAGAACTAGATCGCCTGATAAGTCAATGCGTTTATTATGTTGTAGTCGCTGTACATTCGTATATCATAACATTGGGCAATGTCGACCATGTCATGTACAATGTATATTGTTTGTAACTTTTATCTTCAATGTCTTTGGTATTTCATTAGGATGTTGATGCCAAAAAAGACTCGAGTGGCCATCTATGAATACCTTTTTAAGGAAGGTGTCATGGTGGCAAAAAAAGATAACTACCTACCTAAACATCCAGATGTGGACGTATCAAATCTTCACGTTATGAAAGCTATGACAGTAAGTGTTATTCGGAAATGTTATATTTTATGTCTCTTCCTGTAATTCATAGTCTAGAAGTTAGTACAACCTAAGTGTGTTGACTTCAGTGCTTTCCTTATCTTACTGTAAAACTAGAAGTAGTCCTGCATGCTGGCAGATGTGGTATGGTACTCATTTCTGACATTGTCCCTACAGATGGGGTACGGTACTCATTTCTGACATTATCCCTACAGATGGGGTACGGTACTCATTTCTGACATTGTCCCTACAGATGGGGTACGGTACTCATTTCTGACATTGTCCCTACAGATGGGGTACGGTACTCATTTCTGACATTATCCCTACAGATGGGGTACGGTACTCATTTCTGACATTATCCCTACAGATGGGGTACGGTACTCATTTCTGACATTATCCCTACAGATGGGGTACGGTACTCATTTCTGACATTGTCCCTACAAATGGAGTACGGGATTCATTTATGCACGAGTCAATGTAATGCCTGAGGGACCCCACCTCGGGCGATACGGGACAAATGTGGGGGATTATACCGTGTTTGCCATGAAACAATGCCCGAGGGGTGGGGCAATTACCTCATATTGACCTCCCTAGTCATTTTCATGGACGTAAAAGAGTGGTTGTGTGTCAGTCAAAATGGGGAAATGTTGGGAGTTTTACTTGTTTTAGGTGGGGATTTTCCAGAATCCCCTATTATGCCCCGAGGTGGGGGGGGGGGGGTGTTTGACATTGACTCGTGCATTATGACATTATCCCTACAGATGGGGTACGGTACTCATTTCTGACATTGTCCCTACAGATGGGGTACGGTACTCATTTCTGACATTGTCCCAACAGATGGGGTACGGTACTCATAGATACCAACTGTGTATGTTTAATACTTTGTTGTAACTTTCCTCCACAGTCATTGAAGTCACGAGGCTATGTCAAAGAACAGTTTGCATGGAGGCACTTCTACTGGTATCTGACAAATGAAGGTATTCAGTACCTTAGGGATTTCTTACATCTGCCACCAGAGATTGTACCAGCAACACTGAGAAGACAAGCCAGACCAGAAGCCTCAAGACCAAGGCCCAAAGGTAATACATACAATCTCAAAGTATTTCAAATGTGTGCTATGTCATCAAGGAGGAATAACTCCCCTCATGTAGACCCTCTGATCCGATAGGTGAGGAGGGATACAGACTTCAGGGAAATCATGAGTCTGAGATGACATTGCACAAATGAGAATATTTTATTCATTTATTTATCCATCATGTTTGATGTTTACAAACAGTTGAACATATTTCTGAGTCTGACCGTATTACTGTAATGTTAATGTCAAAAGTATAGTGTTTGAAATGTGTCAACTTCATATTACTGTACTTGGACATCACACCCTGGGACTATGAGGTTCTACATGTATGTATGTCATAAAACACTTGATACCCAGCCAATGGGCTGGTCTGTGAACCTTCTAATGACAAGTCTATACGCTGAAGATGGCAACGTGTATGTTTCAGAAATAGTGGTTTCAGCCTAGAATCTAAGCGTTTTGACTGCAATTCCTAGAAAAGGAAAGAACTGAAGTTAACACGTTTAGATTCTAGACTTCATTGGTAGTAAACAAGATAGGTTTTAGCTAAATGTAGAGATGCATTATAATTTAGTAAGACTGGTCAAAAGACATACTAAGGTGACAGTGATATTATCCCTGTACAGATTGACACTGACAGTGATGTTATCCTGGTACAGATAACACAAAGTATAAGTGAAACAAAAACAAAGAACAATGTAAAGAAGGTTGTGAATAGAACATTTGGACGTATATTTTGTAAATCCTAATGTAGTCCTTTCAGAAAATCCAGCTGTAAACAGACTGATATTTGATGTTTCTAACTGATCATTCTTTCTTTGTAGGTATGGAACCACCAAAGGGTGCTGCACCACCATCAGAAGACAGACAACAGTACAGGAGAGGACCTCGTAAGTCAATTATACATTCATAAGTATTTATGTTGACATGCTAAAACAGAATTGATTGATACCAATCTCTCTTACCAGCCTAGCAATCCAACCACCCCTAATCGTGTACATATTACTCATATTTACATCTCTCCATACCAGATCGGGAGGATGAGGTGTGTGTGTGTGTGTGTGTGTGTGGGGGGGGGGGGGGGGGGGGTGAATTAAAAATTTCATGCTATCTTTTCAACCAACTACCCTATTACCCATACATAATGAAACCATATGTTATATCTTGTCTACAGCTGGTGCTGGTCCAGATAAGAAGGCAGAAGCTGGAGCTGGTGGAAGTCCACATTTTGAATTTGTAAGTCAATCTCAATATTGTAGAATATAAATATGAACTATTATCGCTTCAATAAATTTCACAAACCAGATATTGAAAAACCTCTCTAACCCAACAGTAGATGTGTTGTATGTATTTGTAATTTTTTTGCAAATGTTGATTTTCCATGAGCATTATAAAAAGTGACAAAATGCTAATTTCTCAGTCCAAAAAGTGTGTATGTGTGTGCATCTGACATACATGATACATATGTTATTTTTACCATGCATAAGCCAGGTTAGTCTCTTTGAACAAAAAATGTGGATTTTATACTGTGATCGTTCTCCCATCATGACACAACCCCCATCTATGTTGGTGATTCTGCAGTGCACAAAATCAAAGTCCAAGACGTTTCCTATCACCATTATTTTCCCCCTGATTTTTCATAAATTATGCTCAAGGGGTTATAATTGTATTATTCTCCAATGTACATTCAGTCAGAAATAACTTGTGACCTAAGGGTTTGTCACTACTCATCTAGGGACTTGTAGTAACAAGACCCCTTAGGTCACTCATTATTTCCTAGGCTGATCAAAGACAAACATTGTAAATATAAATAATTAAACATTTCTCATTATCTGTTGATTGCTAAAAAAACTCAATTCATTTTCAACAGTGTTCTGTGACTGAATTAGTAATTTTTCGGAGGTCGAGAAACCCTGGTAACAGAAAAGGGGAAATCTGCTAAAATTCACACAGTTCCCAATATATTGTATCATCATTTTGGTTAGGAATCCATGTAAAATGACTAGGGAACTCGGGAAGATGTTATCTTCTTACTGCCCTTAACAAAAACACTGGTAGGGGGAACCCAGGTAAAATGATTCGGGAATTCAGATAGATTTTATCTACTTACTGCCCTTAACATATACACTGGGTGTAAAAAAGTTGTTGAATATTTCCAAATGTATTTTGTCACATGACATGCTCATGATATTTAATCTTCAGTGCTATAATTAGTGACTGAGACTTTCTGTTTGTTTTATTTTACAGAGAGGAGGATTTGGACGTGGCAGAGGTGGTCCCAATCAGTAACATGTTGGTTTTGCTGTTGTATAGTATCAGTAATACATTAATTAAGAAATAAAAAAAAAATCACCAACTGAAATTTATGTGTTTGTTTGTTTTTTGAGTTGTGTATATGTTATTAAAGGTGTAAACAACAAATCAGTGATAAATAAGCCAGCCTCGTAAATATAACATTTGGATGTGTCAAGCTGAAGATTTTTGAAATGGCTAAATTATCATTACACTCGTACATTGCTTGTAGACTTAAATATCAGTTGGGAGCGATTCTAATTCCTGTACATCCACAAAGGGAATGATGATGATGATGGCCAGCAATATATTTTACAATCTAATAACTAGCTTGTCTCAGAGTACTTTTAATGCAGTTTACAACATCAAGTAAAAAAAGTTCTTTGTTGATTGTATTGCCTGCTATGTTTCTCGTCGATCATAGATGTCTATTATTCTGAATAATAGTATGAAAACTTGCAGGTCCAGGAAAACCATGGAAATATGTGTCCTTCCCCCGGAAAATGACATTTCAGTTTGTGCTTGAGTCACCCATTCATATGATTCAGTACATTCACAAATGTGAAATGGCGAAAATCTTTCCAAAGTCTTTTGCGACGGCTGAATAATAACTCTTGCTAACCAAGACAGTCAAGCAATCGTTCTGAGATACTTTGCCAACAGAACATGTGAATGCATAGTTAACTGGACACCGCCATGTTTACTTGATCTTGCATATTGCATAGATGGTCAACACCCCTGGAAAATAACCAAAAGTCAATACGAATACCACACTAACGAAAAATCCAAGGAAAGTCCTGGAACTGTGACTTAGAGTGTGGACCTGGTGATAAATAAAGATAGCTTGTCGATATCAGCAAGGCCAGTGTGAGTGCTGTATATATCTTGGCATCATCTTAAAAGGAAGTATAGGCTAAAAATTCAAGCTGTCTGCAATGATATGTCACTTATTAAAGTAATAAAATTGCGTTAAGAAATAGCTGTAATGTCTTGGCGAGTACAACATGAAGGCGTGTATGTAGATGTGTTCATAACAGGTTACTTGTACATGTACAGCTTTAAGCTTTAATATTTTATTTTGGTGTCATTCATGACGGTTGTCTCGCACTCTACACGATAATAAACAACAGCAGCAACAACTACACTACACATAAATTCTAACAAACATTAACGACAGAGTAATTATAAATCAATCCATGTCATTCTACTTACAATGTTTTCCTGTATGTGAAATGGTCACAATATACTCAGTAGGGGTATGTACATAGTGACCACTTCACACAGAGGAAACAGTGATTCTTGTTGCATAGAATCATTGTTGATATTGATTTGCAATTTGTTGTCAGTATTTGTGTTTCGTTGTTGTTTATTTGTTTGTTTCTTTATTTCCATAAAAAAACACAACTAAGTCTGCTCCCCTTTTGAGTTAACCAGAGACGTTCATGGCGTTGTCTTCGAGTGGTTTTATATCATGTATGTACTATATAACATAGCACACCGTGGCTGATAATGTAGAAGAGGTCAAAGTTGTTCGCTATGTCAGAGAAGTCTTTTCTGACCCCTGCTCTCAGGGTTACATAGACTAACAAACATGGCGCTAGACACTGTGGGCAAAATACTTTGCATAGCTATTGAAATATACAAAATCGCAGAAGAGGTGCAAGCCCAAAAACATCGGTCTAAAAGACTTTGTGAAAGAATCAAGGCGCTGGAACCAATCGTGAAGAAAGTGCGACAATTTAAGACCGATGAGGACGGAATAACATACCAGGAAGCGTTACAACAACTTGTATTGTGTTTGGAGGATGCGAGGGATTTCCTTTGTAAATTCAGAAAACAGAACATGTTTGTTAGAGTTCTGAAAAGGGGACATATCAGATCGGATTTTGACGATTTAAATTCGACGTTAGACGGCCTGGTTCCGAAATTGTCGTTGGGTTTAGGTGTTGACATGAAAGCTACGTTGGATAAGATTTTTAATCAACATCGACAAATTTGTGAAGACAGGGAAGACGAGAAAAAGGACTGGAAAGAGTTCCAAACCATTCTGATTGATCTCAAAGAAGGTAAAGAAAGCAATTACGTATGTGGCTCTGTCTGCCGGTTTGTGTCTGTCTGTCTGTCTGTCTGTCTGTCTGTCTGTCTGTCTGTCTGTCTGTCTGTCTGTCTGTCTGTCTCAAAGGCCGTTTGTCTGCTAGTAGCCCTCCTCTGCATGCATGTATGTATGTATGTAAATTGTATGTATGTATGTATGTATGTATGTATGTATGTATGTATGTATGTGTGTGTGTGTGTGTGTGTGTGTGTGTATGTATGTATGTATGTATGTATGTATGTATGTATGTATGTGTGTGTGTATGTATGTATGTATGTATGTATATGTGTATGTGTGTGTATGTATGTATGTATGTATGTATGTATGTATGTATGTATGTATGTATGTAAATTGTATGTATGTATGTATGTATGTATGTATGTATGTATGTATGTATGTATGTATGTATGTATGTGTGTGTGTATGTATGTATGTATGTATGTATGTGTGTGTGTGTGTATGTATGTATGTATGTATGTGTGTGTGTGTGTATGTATGTATGTATGTATGTATGTATGTATGTATGTATGTATGTATGTATGTATGTATGTATGTATGTATGTATGTATGTATATGTGTATGTGTGTGTATGTATGTATGTATGTATGTATGTATGTATGTATGTATGTATGTATGTATGTATATGTGTATGTGTGTGTGTGTATGTATGTATGTATGTATGTATGTATGTATGTATGTATGTATGTATGTCTGTCTGTCTGTCTGTATGAATGTATGTATGTATGTATGTATGTATGTATGTATGTATGTATGTGTATGTCTGTCTGTCTGTCTGTGTGTGTGTGTGTGTGTGTCTGTCTGTCTGTGTGTGTGTGTGTGTGTGTGTGTTATAGATTGTCCCCCACCCATGTATGAAAATGTCCATATACACTGTCGTAAATTCGAAGTGTTTTTTTCAATAATATTGTTAAGCGCCATCTCCCTTTGGTTGACCCTCTGTACGTATTGACTCTATTTTAGCGTGTTATAATTATGTTAGCGGTACCATTGCCTTGTGGTTTGTGTATCTATAGTACAGTGAATAAATAAAATAACTAACTAACTAACTAACTAACTAACCATGTATGTATGTATGTATGTATGTATGTATGTATGTATGTACGTATGTATGTATGTATGTATGTATGTATGTATGTACGTATGTATGTATGTATGTATGTATGTATGTACGTATGTATGTATGTATGTATTTATTTGTGTGTGTGTGTGTGTGTGCGTGCGTGTGTGTGTGTGTGTGTGTGTGTGTGTGTGTGTGTGTGTGTGTGTGTTTGTACATATAACATTACATGTTATAATTCAAATTAGGTCAACAACGTGTGGCTGAAGAAGTAGATTCTGGATTTGAAAGTGTTAAAGGTCAACTTGCTGATGTGCATGAAGACGTGCGTGAAGTCCAAGAACAATTAAAATGTCTAATCATTCAACCAAGAGGCAAGTCCCTAATTAATTATATACAAAGTTTAAGTCTCAATCTGAAGATTACTCGAGGAACCTTTTTTTTTTGATAGGGTACGAATATTTATTCATTTTTGACAAGCTGCGTGTGTTGTCACAGTCACGTGATTATCTTAGTTGTCATGGTAATTATAAAGGGTTAATAAAACAGTCGTCTTTGTTGTTTATTCAGTGAGTGTTGTTAGGCAACCGGTTGAAGATTTAGTACAGATTGATAGCAGTGAACTAAAGTTTTCAGGAGAGATTGGCCAGGGTCGCTATGGTGTTGTATATAAAGCAAGACGTCGTGCTGACATCGTGGCAGTCAAGAAATTTACACCCAAGGGGTAGGGAGATTATTTTTTCAAGTATATATACTAGTGGCCTTTTGTAAGTATGGTACTCTTAAAATTGCACTAGCTGTAACTAAACTCAAGTATATTTTTAGCAATATTTCCCTAAAATTATCAAAATAACAATAATAAAATGTTTTAATTAATATCGATTTTCATAAATTTTACTTTGAAAGCTAGTATTATTTATTGAATTGGAAAGAAAGTACTCCTAGTGTAATGATTTTTCATCACTCGTGTTTGACTTGTTGTGACAAGGCCCCTTATGTAACTTGTGATTTTCTTGGCTGAACAAAGGAAAACAATAGGAAATCAAACTTTATTAATACAGTGAATTTAATAATACCTTGCAGCTTTTCTGTTTGATACAACAACGGAGAAGAAAATGAACATATCACATGCTACACTTTTAAGATAGCAAGATTGCATGAGTACAGATTCTTGCTACATTTTGTCTAAATAAAATGAACTACACAACATACAGACATCAAATGAACACTGTGAAGGACAATTTAAGCATCCTTCATCGGGTGTTTGATACTAAGAAAACATTGGCGCCCAAATGTCTACATGGCGTTGCAATACATTTAAATTTTTTTCATTTAAACCAGTAAATGCAGCAAAAATGCGATCTTGCCATTAGAGTGTTTTTTGTAGGTGTCCGTGTAGTTGTCTGGTGGCCCCTAGGCGACAATACAAAATCTTAATTCTTTGGGATTTTGTATTGTCGCCTTGGGGGCCACCGTATAGTTGTATCAAACAGAAAAGCTGCACAGTATTGTGAAATTCACAGTAAAAGGACTGAAATACTGAAATAAACATGACAAAATCGATGTTTTATCATTAAAAATCGAATCTTTCAAAAACCATGGCTATAAGTTGTTAGTTATACAGGCCAAGAACAAATTCTTATCGAAATATTTTTCTAATTTATTACAGTGGTTGCAGTAGGGTCATGTTAAGAGACTTAAAACGAGAAGCAGAAAACATGAAAAAACTTAATTCTACGAACGTTTTGAGGCTGTTTGGAATTTGCACAGAAGAAGGTAAAAATATTAAATTTTAAAATATACTGAAATGTAATTGTGAACTGTGAACTCGGATTTAATATTAAGATTCAGGCTTTTTTGTAAGTTTTGGCTTGAATCAGTAGCGGCCAAAAAATATCAACAAGAACAACAAGAACAACAACAAGAACAACAACAACAACAACAACAACAACAACAACAACAACATGTTTAAAGTGACTAAATACCAATTGAATTCTCTGTATGCCTAGCTATATATCTGGGTAAATTGGTAACTGAGCGTCCGGGTTTCTATTGCTGTCACTGTAAAAATTGTTACAAAAGATTGTTGAAAATATGTAGAGAGCTGCCCACCTGACCGTGGCATCACTCCTTGGTGGCATCACCTCTTGGAGACTGAAGGTTTACAAGCTGAGTTTATAAGTTATTTGATTTGATTGACAATATTTACATAACACAGTAATTAAACTAATTTAACTAGCTAGTGTATTGTTAATGTTGATACGTACTTTTCGATGGCACTGAAATCATAATATTGTGTTATTCGCACAATTGATAGCATAATAGTGGAGTCTTCGCGCACATTTTGGGATATGTATAATATATAATGTAATCGAATCATGTATTCCCAAATACCTGTTAAGTTCAGTAATTAGAATAAAACCGTTACATGTATATTTTGATTTATTTTAAACAAATAAATCCGAGGACAAAGTGGGCTTGTTCCCCTTTAATAAACACCGCATCACTTTATCACAATTCCTTCTTCTTTCCAGACAATTATCTCCTCATCACGGAGTTTATGGCAAATAGAAATCTGCGATATGTTTTGGACAATCCAGAAAAGTACAAACTGAGCTGGGAAGAGAGAATAAGAATGTCCTTTGAAGGAGCTTCTGGTATAATGTACATACATAATGCCAAACCACCAATGTTACATCGTTGTATCACAAGTGATAAATTCCTTGTTGATAGATTTATGCAAGTCAAAGTAAGCAGCCATTTTTTATTTGTATTTGTACTCCAATCACAATTCTAGTTCATATATAATGGCATAATCACAGTGATAAAATGTTATGTCTATCTGTGCTAAGTTGGTATTTTAATAAATATTCCTTTAAAACATTAATAGAGAGTTGGGTGGATTATTTGGTGGTTGCTAACTAGATGGATTGGCATAAACAGGTTTATTTGTCAGTTACTTGGTTAGATTGATATACATGTAGTTAATTAGTTAGCATGTATAACCTGAGACAGATATATTCATATCAAAACAGGCAGACAGACACTGGCAGACAGACAGACAGACAGACAGACAGACAGACATACAGACAGGTTGGTACTAGAAAGCAAGTAGTCAGTTAATAGAATGGCAGGCTTAAATATGTAGAGATAGAGAGATGCATAGGTTGATTGGTTGATTGATTGATTGGTTGGTTGGTGGTTGGTTGGTTGATTGGTTGATTGATTGATTGATTGATTGTTCGATTGATTGATTGATTGGTAGATAACAGGTTGATTTCTATCAATGACGATAACACATAAATTATATATTATGGGAATAATTTATTAATCTTTCATATACAGACTCCATTTCAGTGCTTAAAACACTGTTCTTCCAATGGAATCTGGTGAAATAATAATTAATTTGTAACATTCACGAATACTAAATTAATTGAACTTACATCGATTCTATTAAATATTTTTACCAAGTGATGTAATTTTACTTCAATTTTTTCTAGGTTTCAGACTGCGGGTTCGTCTTAACAAAATCTTCGGCAGCAAAACACAAAAGCAGTTGCAAGAAAAGTACAGTAAAATACATAGCTCCAGAAAATCTTAACAATATCAATGCTCCCTACACGGAAAGAAGTGAAGTATATGCGTACGTACTTTTGTAGTCTTGTTGCTATACGATAGAGTTACGATTACTTTCTCCGCTCACCACGTCTAGTCAAAGGTACCATCTGGGCCAAGGGTAAACAGCGCATGTCAGCTGTAGACCATCACAAACTGACAGGCAGTTGTAAATGGTTACTGCCTTCACACAATTACTACTTGCAATAACTACTACTACTACTACTACTACTACTGAACTCTACCTGCAACCTGCAACTAAATCACTTGGGGACGCAATGACATCATCATGTTTATATGAACGCTACTGGGGTAGCACATAATTCTGTACTAGAGTATAGACCTTGACTATACGTGAGTGGAGATGATCGTAATAGTAATTCTATCGTATGGGAACTAGACTAGTACTTTTGATACAAATAACGAAGATTTATCTTAGGGTTGGGCAGAGTTGCATCTCACCTGGTATGTTTTTAGAAAATTGGCTTATGGTGGTCAATATAGTATTGGGATTCTAATGGGTTTTACACTGTGACTAAGATCTGTTCTGTTAAATATTCTGTCACTGTAGTAAACTTTTCAATTTGTAGAAAAAAACACACAAATATATTAGTTTGAATGTTGACCACGTGACATTTTCATTGAACGCCGGTTGATTAAAATAGAGAACGTCAGTTGTGAATCTAAGTGATAGTTTACATCAATACTACAACCCCCTTCAGGTTACCGTTAACCGGCTCTACTTGCAATTGATACAAGGACGGAGAGACCAATTAGAAACTGCATATTCTACAGGCTAAGATAGCGGAATCGCGATTTCTGGCCACCCTTGTCTACCATTAACACGTAGAGCAACTAGAGGCAGACACGAGGGCGCCCATATTTTGACGTCTGCAGGATCTCTGCATAGTGGCCCTTAGTGAAGTTCATTTAGACACAATGTAGCAAGAAAGTGTATTCATGCAATCTTGGTATTCTTAAAGTGTAGCATGAGCAGTTTCTTATTGTTGTCTGTATGGTGGGTATCAAATGAAGCCAGTGAACAGTAACTTGAAATGGGCTGTATATAGTTAAGGTTATAAGCACGTTGAAAACCCCATTTGTTTCTGTTATTCTTTTTAGGTACGGTATCGTGATGTGGGAAATTGCGACTTCATTAAACCCTTTCGATGGTAAATATGTGTTATATGTTCCATGCAGCTGAAATGCATTGAGTTCCGGGAGGAGGGGTGGGGTGGGGGTGCGGTTCCAGTTCAACAGTAATAGTTATAACAGTGGTCCTTTGAGATGGGTATTTTCACGTGTTAGGTCTCAAGTTGGGTTAAGATTTGTATTGGTAGTCTTGATCACGTGTCACGGTATAGGAATGAGTCCTCGGACCAGATAGTCATATTTTACGTACTGGGCGAATGGCCATCTCACTTCCATATTGTTTTCGGTCCCATAAAAAATCAGCGTTGATATGCCCGAAGCCCTCTAGCGACGAGAGTGGACTCTACAACTTTCACCCAAAAGGAAATATAATGCCATGATACTAAAACTGTTCATGCAAAAACGTTACGTGATTATTTTTTCTTATTTAGGCATGAGGGATATGCAAGTTACAGACTTTGTTGCTCGTCAAGGAAAAATGGAATCTCTTCCTGAAGACTGTCCGAAAAAGTTTGCTAAAATTATTACAAGATGCAGATCTTTTGAACCGATGATGAGACGTCTGTTTGGAGGCAAGCTTAAGTTCATCAATTGATTAAGTTCTTTAGTGAAGCCATGTATTTTCACTTTTAGTTTGTGCCACGGCTTCCGGAAAATAGTATGCAAAGATAACCAATTTGCATACAGATCAAACAAAATACAATAAAAATTGAGATATCCTTAAAAACGTCAAAGATTGGGGAGGGAATTCAACCGGAACGGTCCAACCGTTTTTATGGAGAAATATTTGGACACCAAGACAAATTTATGTTGTTTCATAAACGATGTACTAGTGTTTATTTTTCATAAAGTTGATATGCTCAATATACGGCAACGTGCAAGGATCACTTGGTTATTCATCCTGAACTAACCTACATCACTCACTCACTCACTCACTCACTCACACACCCACCCACCCACCCACTCACTCACTCACTCACTCATGTCTGATTATTTCATAATTGTGTATAACGTAGTTTCCTTTCCACTTCACAGACATAGTGGATGCACTTATTATCGAGGATGACTTCTGAAAGTACGAACAAGGCAAACGTAGAGGTGTGCGTCAAGTCAAATCTGCATGATAATATTGTTGTTGAAGGTGATCATATAATCTCAGCTCTGTACAAATGATTAAAAGAGCGCCACCAACGACGGAATATTACAGACTATGGTAACTCTGAATCAAGATCACCTGTGGTCTAGGTATTGCACCAATAATTATCACAAGGAACGCACAAATTTACAGGACTGCGCATGCCCTATAATATCAATCACGTAATTTCGATAGACTCTGAGATACAACATTATTAGTGGGATGTATCCAGGTGATGCTTATCAACAGGACCATGGTCCATCATTCTACACGTCACTTAGACCACCAAAGTTCTACAGAAAGATGCACTAATTAAAAGTTGTGACAAGAAAATATGGCAATAAAAAGACACCAAAGACTTTATTTCTGAGAAGAAGAACATTGCATAATACAAATGTGGACAGGCCCATGTCCATGACTTATTAAAGTATCAGGAACTCACATTAGGGGGTATATTAATTGGAGGCATAAGGTATAGATGCGACCGTTCTTTTGTTCAGGTTCAACTTTTTTCTTTAGTTCTGTTAAACAAGTCTTTTCCAGGCCCAAATAAGAGATAGATATATTTAGATATTGTGGGAAGGGATTATGAAGAGAAAAGTGCCGTAATTAGGCTGCATAAGGGTTCTCCAACATCATTTTGAGAGCAAATTTCAAGGCACACTCTAAGTGAAATGAAATAATATTTACTTCCTAACGTATCTGGAGCTAGCTTCCACACTGGTCAGGGTAAATATGAATTGATTATTGCTGGTTATAAACAATGTATCAATATTGTTTACAATAGTAATTGATTAGTATTTATGATCACATTTCCCATGATGCAACATTCAACATGGCAGGTTTGCAAGTTCCTTATTATAGTAAAACATACTCAGTTAACTTTGAAATTCATGTAACTTGGAAGAAGTCTGGATTTGCTTTTTGTATTGTCAGTATACTATACTAGTATTATATTTGACTAATATGAGTGTGGAGGTCAAGGGTTATCAAGGGTGTTAATACAACACAACGCCACGAAGAGACAAGCTTGACGTCTCTTTGTAAGACTGACAGGTTAACCGGAACACTATTTTATTTGATATAGTTACACAATGTGTATCACTCTTATCTGTGTGTGTGTGTGTGTGTGTGTGTGTGTGTGTAAATTCAGGTAAAAATTAATGAAACAACTTCAGTGATGTTTGCTTCACATTAGAGTCTGTCTGTTCGTATTTGTCTGTGATTCACGAATCACAAATCATCAGAAAATTACTAGATAATACATATTTCAGGACAAAAATACAATAATATATAATGTTTATTGCTCTTAGAGGTCACCGTCTCAATTGACATATTTTAAAAATTAAAAATATAGAATAAAGGTTACAAGATACCTAACAGGCAACGAAGTTATTATTCTCAAGTTTTCTCAGTTTGAGAAAAAAAAACACTCCTATTCCTATTAGGTGGGAGTATTATGGTTTTGGAGAAGACTTTGATTTGTGGAAGGAAGTTCTTTGTTGTAGAGCAAATAAAAAGATGGACAAGGTCTGCTTTATATTCTATTTATTCGAGTGTGTAATCAGAGACAAGAAGTGGAAGAGCGTGTCTGAATAGTTAGACTGAGTGATTTGCATACGTCATGAAAACAGCAGACAACAGAGCTCTGAAAGTGAAAGAAGACATGTGTGTGTCATACAATGGAAATACATGGTTTGTCATTTTCGTACACTTTAATCAGTATCCCAACCATACTACAGGTGTAGTAATAGTTCCATTAGTATAAAATTCTACTAAACTGGTACATGTATTACGTATTAAACACTTCATTACTAATATTATGGTATTCTAGACTATGGTTCCATAAATATGACTACTCAATCACAGTCGTTAAAAACAAAATGATGATGTCTTTCACAAAGATAACAACAGGGATTTTTACAGAAGTGAACAAAAATTCAAAAAAGTGTATGCAAATATACCTAGCAACAAGACCACGCCCATAGCAACAGCTAAGCGATCACGTATAATATTGCAAAGATAACAACAGGACTGGATAGGCAACTGGATAATCATTCAGCAAATGAACACCTGTACCTAGCATGGATAACATTTTTAGAAACTGTACAGTTGTGCTCCAACGCCATTGGACCCATTTTTCAAGTAGGAAGCCGTGATGAAGTAGTTTTATAAATCAAATATAATTAAATAACCAATCCTTATCCATATGGCCACTTTAACAACAGGGGGTTCAGTCTTAGCTATATTTACGAAAATAAAGAAACGAACGGCACAAACAACTCATAAATACTGACAAACATGAACGACAGATGAATTGCAAATAAATATAGACAATGCAGCGTGAATTTATATTACCGTCAGTAGTTGCGCCTTCGGTTTTCTAAGATAGACACAAACTAAACATATTGTCAGGACATGTCACGAAAGTGATACACTATTGTGAATGGCTGTACCTGGTGTAATTATTGTCTCAGTAGGGAGGCATCTCTGAAAAATAGTTTATTCAGACTCAGACCACTAAAAAGAGGCATAATCTCCCCTTACACCTCCATGTTTAGAGTTACATGAACTTGTAGTGCTGTTTTTAGTCTTGCTGTTAGAATCGTACTCCTCGAGCTATTCTGCTCACTGTGAAGGCGACGGAAGGTTGCTAGTGAGGGTGATAGCTTGGGTGTTCCATTCTCATATCCATCAGAGGAAAGCCCGAGGTCTAGCAGCTAGACTATGCTGTTTCGGGACTTTGAATGTTTAAGCATTGGATCACAATGTGATCACAATCGCACAACAGAGGAACCGTTATCACCCACTTGTGCAATCTAGCACATTGAAGAACAATATAGACTTAGTTTGCATCTACCTGTGAAGGCTGGATTCAGTGTCGTATTTTCCCATATATAAAATTGTCGCTATGTGCATAACCCTATAGGGCGTATGCACATAGTGACCATTTCACATAGAGAAAAACATATTGTAATATTGCATTCTTGTTGCATAGAAACATTGTTGATATTAATTTGCTATTACTCTGTCGTTCCTGTTTGTTAGTATGTATATGTGTGTTTGTTTGTTTGTTCGTTCTTTTGTTTGTACTTTCGTAAACATAACTATCTGCGCCCCTGTGAGTTAACCACCGTCTTACGAAACGTTCGTATATCATTAAATTATTACAAATGTTGAACATGGTGTTTTCTAAGGCGAGTGGTTCTATATCATGTATGTACTACTATAACACACCATGGATGTATTAGTGAGACTCACTAATACATCCATGAACACACAGTGTTGCTAACAACACAGAGCAGGTCAAAGTTGTTCGTTATTGTGATAAATCATTGCTGACCCCACAGAAGTATCACCCACGCATATAGACTGACAAACATGGCGCTAGACACTGTGAGTAAAATATTTTCCATAGCTATTGAAATATACAAAATTGCAGATGAGGTGAAAGCCCAAAAACACCGGTCTAAAAGACTCTGTGAAAGAATCAAGGCACTGCAACCAATTCTGGAGGAAGTGTGTCGACAATGTGAGACCGATAAGGGCCAAACAACGTACCAGGAAGCGTTAAAACAACTTGAAGAGTGTTTGGAGAATGCAAAGGATTTCCTTTGTAAATTCAAGAAAAAGTCACCGATCTGAAGAACTCTGAAAAAGGAAGACATCAAATCTAAATTCAACGATTTAAATTCACGATTGAACAACTTGGTTCCGATATTGTCCTTGGGTGTGGGTGTTGAAATGAAAGATACGGTGTTTGGTAAACAACAAATCTGTGAAGACAGTGAAGACGAGAGCAACGACTGGAAAGAGTTCCAAATCATTCTGGATGATCTTAAAGAAGGTAAAGAAAGTACTTGGTTGTATGTTCTGTCTTTCTGTCTGTCCCACTGGTCATGTCTCCCTGTCTCTTTCCCCTGCATATATATATGTATGTATGTATGTATGTATGTATGTATGTATGTATGTGTGTGTGTGTATGTATGTATGTGTGTGTGTGTAAGTATGTATGTATGTGTGTATGTATGTATGTATGTGTGTATGTATGTATGTATGTATGTATGTATGTATGTATGTATGTATGTATGTATATATATGTGTGTGTGTGTGTTCGTTCGTTCGTACATATAACATTACACGTTATAATTCAAACTAGGTCAACAACGTCTGGCTGAAAACGTCGATTCTGGATTTAAACGTATTGAAGGTAAAGGTGACGATATGCATGAAGATGTACGTGATATCAAAGAAGATGTACGTGATGTCAAAGAACAATTAAAACAAATGACTTTACAGCAACCAAGAGGTAAGTCCATATTAATTTATATACAAAGTTGAAGTCTCAAATTGAAGATTGCTCAAGGAATGTTTTCTTTGATAGGGTACGAATATTTCATCATTTTGACAAACTGCATGTGTTATCACAGTCATGTGCTGCAATCATTTTGCTTTGAACAATTTCCCAACTATACACCACAAGTAATGTCCCCAACGTTTTTGAGTTTAAGTCGTCCACACACACACACACAGACAGACAGACACTGCGCCATGAATTTAGCACTATTGAACATTGTTAGTTCAGTTGTGCTAAAACAAGTATTTAAAAATATCCCAACACTTATAGAGGCATAAACCACAGGGGTCAGCGAGCATGTAATTGATTGATTGATCGATCGATTGATTTATTGATTGATTTATTATTTGGTTGAATGATTGATCGATTGAATAATCAATTTTTGTGGTGCAATGTAACTTATTTTGTGTGTGATATTGGTCAATTGACTAATTGAGTTTTGTGGTGACATATAAAAACATTTTTTTTCTTTCCCTGGCTACTTTTCTCATTTTCAGTTGTATACTCTCTTTATTGACTAAATAAAGATGCCTTGTCCATTCTTCTCCTCTTATCTAAATTAAAACACCCCTAAGCTTATAACTGGCAAGAGATCACTTACATTAACAGTTTGCTTTATCTCTTATCTTCTGGAAGATTATCACACTGGACACTTTTCTCTCTCTTTCAGTTGTATACTCTCTTTAGTGACTAAATAAAGATGTCTTGTCCATTCTTCTCCTCTTTCTTATCTAAATAAAAACACCCCTAATCTTATAATTGGCAGAGAGATCATTGACATTAACAGTTTGCTTTATCTCTCATCTGCTGGGAGATTATCACACTGGACAAACAGTCGATCATGCATAAACAGTCTTTGCAAACGCTCTTAGCAACAGTGCATATTAGAGAGATAACAACAGGGATGGGTAGGTAAGTGAATAAAGATTCAAAAAATGTATACAAATATGCCTAGCAACAATACAACGCCCATAGCAACAGTTAAATGATAGTTCATATTGCAACGATGGAAAGTGGGAAGGGTTGGCAAGTGAATAAGGATTCCAAAAATGTATGTAAATATGCGTAGCAACAAGACCACGCCAATCACAACAGCCAAATGGAATATATTACAAAGAGAACAACAGGGTTGGGTAGGCAAGTGCATAACAGCCAAAAGGTGAATGCACATATGCCTAGCAACAAGATCATGGCCACAGCAACAGTGAAATAGTGATGTATATGATAAAAGTAACAATATGGATGGTTGAGCAAATGGATAAACTGTGAAAAATATTGACATAATTGACCCAACAACAATACCAACAATACAATTATGATGTATATAACATTTTTTAAAAACTAGTCAGAACTTTTGGACTCTTTGAGTTGAGTTTTGTTGAGACCACATTTCTCATTTGCATAAAACAACTAACACATAAACTATGCAGTTGTGCTAAAACACCATTGGTGCTATTTTAAGAAAATAACACGACAAAGACATTGTATGATATTTCTTTTAACCCAGGTCAACAACATCAGGCTGAAGAAGTAGATGCTGGTTTTGAAAAGGTTAAAGGTCAAAGTGAAGAAGGCATGCATGATGTCCAAGAACAATTTAAATGTCTACATGTTCAACCAAATGGCAAGTATATATACAATTATTATGAACACTTTTAAAAAAAAACAAACAGGATTGTCATGTCAGAAACAATGTAAACTAGTTGACTTGAAACAATCTTGTGTCATCTGACTCAACAAAAATCTTACAAAATTGATTATTTGTCCTTTTCCCTGTGCTTGACACCTTGAAATTGGATGCAGTGGTGTCATCCCGATATCGTTTGTGGCATCCTGATATTCTCTATAATTATAGGGACACAAAAATGTCAATTTCATGTAAGACTATGTATTCAAGTGGTTTTTAGCCTCACTTTGCTTTCCAGAATGCCTCTTCACAGCGTCACATACAGTAGGTCTCTTCTAAGCTGGATTTGCAATTTTTATAACTTTATTCAGGGAACCTGTATGATCTCGAAGTGATGATGAACTGAATTTTTTTAAAGGTCCCCTGAAGTGCAGCCAAGATAAAATTCAGTCTCGTTTTTGTTCCCATTTATTAATTGTTTTGTCTTACATTATCTTTTCAATCTCTAGCTCCAAGTCCTCAAAGTGATTTTGAAATTGAAGACGCTTTGTACTTCGTGGCAGAAAACATCACCCTTGGAGAGGCACGATTTCTTGCAAGAAGACTTCGTGTGCCACCAGTAGAAATAACAGACTGTCTGGATAATAATCCAAGGGATGCCAAGGAGTCAAAGTATCAGATGCTTCTAGCATGGAAACAGAATCAGAGTGGTGGAGATAAAGCTATGCTTGGCCGACTAGTGGAGGCACTGAAACAACAGAAGATGCGTTTAATTGCTGAAAATTTGGCCAAAAAGTTTTGTTCTAGTAGTGAAAAATAATCTAGCTTTTCTCAACTTAATTGGTTATCATATGATCACACTGCATATGATAAAAAACATATTTGGAACACATCAATTTGAAAATATAACCACACTGATATTTGATGGAACATGCCTTGGTGAATTTTGTTCAGTTTTTTTTCTTATTTTAATGTGATTTATTTGTTTCTTTGCTAGCCATTTAGAATAACCAAAAATAGGATTTCTTTACATTTTACAGAAAAAAAACATATTTTAAAAATAGTGCCTCTTATGAGAATATGAAGTTATTTTGCACAATTAAACATTTTGTCTAAACTACACTTTTTGAACTCCACTGTCAGCAACAGCTGATGAGCACTAAGTTAAGGAGATCACACTGAATTTGTATCTGCATTTCATCTGCACATGGTAAAATTGCTTAAAAAGCTGTTCAACTCATATTTTTAACTTTGCTGGGCTAAATAGTGGAAGGTTTCAATCATAAAAAATGTGTGTGTGGAGTATAAGATTAAAAAAGTAATGGTAACCTAGGGGGTCCATTTATCTTTACATGAAAGTACTGGATGGTTAGGTTTTTAAATGCTTTCAACACGTCGATGTACATTAATTTTTACAATCAATAATTTATAAAGAGGGTTTTCAGCAAATTGGAAGGTTCCAAGAATGACTTAGATAAATTTTCTACTGTGAAAAAATTATGAAAATAGAGAAATGATATGACTTGCTTTAGAAGCGTTTAGTTTATATAAAAAGAATACATCTTACAATAGAAAACAAACAATCTTAAAAATGGCTACGACCACTAAAAGTAAATAATTTCGCTTTCTACTTATTTCTCAAATCAATTTTCTTCATCCAAATCTAGTTTAGGTAAGGACTGTTTGGTAAGCAGAGAAGACATCTGTGCTTGTCTCTGCAGTTTACTGAAAGAAACGAAAAAACAAGGGAACATTTATAAGTTACGTGGCTGGAAATTAACTTTTTTCTTTGGTAGTCCGAGTGAGAAATTGGTAGCCCAAAGATTGTGACCAATAGTCCGATATTCCTCAACTGAAAACAGAGTTCCTCTATTGGAAAAACCTATGTTATTAAAATGCTTTCAGGTCCATAAATCTTCCATCTTCATCACATAATCAGTGGTAGCCTGAGTGGGCTACCAGCTGTAAATTATGGTAGCCTCATGACAAGAATTGATAGTCTGTGGGAATGGGACAACAGTTAATTTCGAGCCCTGAAGTCTATAGGAGAGAAAGTGTATGCTACTGGAATACCAGTCTTGGTTAACTTATTAGCAATTATCTGTTGTTTATATATACCTAGTAAACACAATTTGTGACACACAGTAATCAGTTTTATTAGAGTATAGAACCTTTGACAACTCTGGTTTCATTTTGCTGTAGATAGCAATGATGATATCTCATGCTTTAAGACTACAACCTTTGTAATTAAAGATCTAATGTTGATTATTCTATAGATCACATGTTTTTTTTTAATGTTATGAAAAGAAATATGAGTAAACTGTAAAAAGAATGGGGGGGGGGGGGGTTAAGTGTGTAATGAGATAAGAGATATCTGTTAACCCCATCTGATGTAGTGAACTTGGCACAATTTCTTTATTTACGTCTGTTTCCTATGTTTATTGTTGTTCTTTTTTGTTCCGTGTAGTGAGTGCCTTATTCCTACATCTGACACAATACAATAGGTGTTCATGTTCAGATCTTGAGTGCTGAGTGGATTTACTCAACCAATGAGAATGTGTTGTACACCGAAACTTACAGGTACAGTACCTCAGAACGCTTTCTCCAAAAAAGAGCTTGGGAGTAGAGAGCCGACAACCATGTTTTTGTTATTGTTTGGTAATTCTCTTTGTTTCAATCCTTGAGTGTTATATTGTAGGATATTTTTGATTCTGATTGGCTACTCATAAATACGGGATGTGAATGTGAACTCCTGTGGTATTGTGTCAGATGTAGGAACAAGGCATTCACTCACAGAAGAAAGAACAAAGGACAATAAATGTAGGAAAAAGAGGTAAATAAAGAAATCATGTGAGGTTGTGACTACATCAGATTGTAATCAAACAGTTTTGTACATATTGATTACCCATCAGACTTACTTGATAGCTGGATGACCTTTAACCTTTAATAGTTTCTCAGTACAAGGTGACATCATAGCGTCAGTAGGACTCATAAACACCTGACAAAGTTGTTTTCGTTTCACTACTGCAGGTGTTATTGGATCCTTTCCTGTATTCTCTTTCATATCCTGCCTTACTTTAGTTGGAAGTGACATGATGTCTCTAATGGGGATAAAAAAATATAGTTCCTAGCTACCAATTCTATAACAGAACTGAGTAATTTAGCCACACGCACAACAGCATGCCTGTTCGTAGATATTTACTTAATATTCGCCATATGTAAATTATGTCGCTATTGAGCTCATCTCAACAAGGGCATATTTACATATTGACTTAATTAGAATATCTAGTGAATTAGACTGATGTACGTTATTACTCCACATTGTGACCAATCAGTTTGAGTGCATTTTTTTTAAAACCAATGAATTTGAGTGTACATGTGTGATTTTCAAACCACAGTAATTGTTTGCCGATGACATCATTACAAGCAGTTTGTGAGACAGCAAAGCAATATGACAGCCTATTGTGAAATATGCTGCAATGCATTAGTATTTCAACGCATCCATAATGATTCATTCTTGACAGAGATCGGAGCAAGTCAGAATTCAATTCTGACACAGTCCCTTTAATATCTTCTCTACATATATTGCTCTCTTCTGATCAGATGGTGAGGGACAAAGTGAGACTCAAGTCTTGACGTACTTCGTTTGTAAGATGGGCTATTATGATTCTTGAATTCTTTAGTTGTCTTGAGCACCATAGCCTATCTGTAGTCTTGAAGGACCAACACTTAATACACTATTTCAGCTATCCTAACTGCCATTTTGATATTTTGAATTTTCGCTAGTCCTGTCAAGTCTACTGATGGTTTTCACAAATGTCAGTATTTCCCTGGCATCCCTCCTGAGAATCTGATTGGTTGACTGCACTATTAGACATATTTAAATTGCAATCAGGTCACATGATGAATCCATAAATAGGTGTTTTCATGAGAGACAGGGGAAACAGATAATGTTAACTTTTTGCACATATTTTGATTGGGGTGTTACCACAGGGAGCTCAGGCTCAGTTAGTTTTGTTTACAAATATAAACAAAGAAGTAAACAAACAAACAAACAAACAAAACACAAACAGACAAACAAGTAAACAATCAAATAAACAAACAAAAACAAACAAAATAAACCGACACATGAGTAGATACATACATGAGTAAACGACAACAAACGACAACAAACCCCCCCCCCCCCCCCCCCCCCCCATGGTCACATCTGGAAATAACCCAAATAACCCTGGGTTATTTCCAGATGTGACCATGTGGGGGGGGGGGGTAGTGTTTGTTCATTGTCGTTTACTCATGTATGTATCTACTCATGTGTCGGTTAGTTTGTTTGTTTATTTATTTGTTTTGTTTATTTGATTGTTTATTTGTTTGTTTTTACTTGTTTGTTTGTTTGTTTATATTTGTAGACAAAACTAACTGAGCATGAGATTCCTGTGGTGTTACCAGCAGATCTGAGGCATCGTCGCAAACCACGGCCTCTTTTACGGCACCGTCCATTACATGCCCTGCGAGAGTCTCGTTATTTCGAAGTTCACGGAAGAAATAACAGCTCTGGTTTGCGAGAATGATCTGATGACTATTTGCAAACTTGGAATGACAGGTGAAAATTCAAAAAATAAAAAACGGTATTTTTTAGGATAACAACGTTACCTATTCCGATTGTATACATTTTGACACACATCACATACAAGTCACTGGCTTCTTACATTATTGGCTATTGCACAGCTGGATTTGAAAATGTACAGGTATAAAAATATTAATGTATTTGCAAACTGAGTATCAATGGATTCGAAAATGGGGCAGTCTGCAGTCACTGAAACTCAAAGTCAGACGACCATGTCGTGACAAAAGCTGGACGAATGAGTTGAAAGGACATACTCCTTTCAAAATAATGTATGCCATATCAAGACGAGGGATAAACTATTCTATAACTTTTAGGCTTTTATACTCACATCAAAATGACCAATGTTCAGCCTTGATATCAAGCGCTTTGGTATTTGACGTTGAATAAGATGACCTGCGTTTAGTGTTCACCAGACATTCGAAATAAACCGCCATCCACTCGCACGCATTCTCGATAAAAGTGGAGCGCCCTCAACGATAGTAATTTTTTAACAACGACGAAACAACTACTTCGTACTTGTATTTACGTTATAGCATTTATATCATGGAAAAGTGGTTCGTTTTTAATGACGTGGTGATCACCACATATGCATTGCTTGCTCCCTTTCATTGCATTCCAAGGTCGATTCTGTTTTAGAGATCACCCAAATAGAAAGAGCGCCCTCAACGACAGGCACTCGTTAAACGGACAACTCTGGATCGATCCCAAGCGTGAACCAGTTGTTTGGCTCTTACTTTTTGTTCAATGTAATAGCTCAAACTATCTTTGCCCAAAACACAACTTCCTCTCAGTGGAATTGGCAATAACTTGTCCATGCGTGATTCTATATCGAATGGGGATGGGATGGGAAGGGGAGAAGGTACGAGTGGACTGTTAATTGCTAATTATACCCCTGAAGTATTTTTTTCATGTGATGCAAGATCTTTCTTTAGTATATTTGGGAATCCTTGATCACAGAATACCAATAAAATGTACATTTGTTCATAATCATAAACTTTGCCACAAAATATACTAAAAGATGTACATCACATCTGTTCACATCTTGGATGACAATCTTTCATATCTCCTTACACTATTGACCGGTATCAGGTAAACTCATTTATTCAAGTAAATTTACTATACCATACAATACCAACAATTTGGTCAGTCTCGTATGATTCTGGTCAACTAAATTAGATTTCAAAACACATAGCAGCAATTCTTGCCTTAGTAATGTCTGGTGATTTCAGTTGCAAGGTATTTCAACAACACAACTATATGTACTCACAGACATACACCTACACATACAGGAACACACACACATGCATGCACATGCACACACACACACACACACACACACACACACACACACACACAAATACAGGAACACAGACAGACAGACAGACACACACACACACACACAAAACAAGTCTGAGCATTGTCATTCCTTTTTCATTGTTTATTCATGAAGTAAAAAATAAATCTGCGTAAGGATGGAATCATACATCTCAAATGATGCAGGAGAACTCTTCTAACCAATGATATACAAATACAAATTCAAAGGTTTCATCAAAATCAATATATGGGAATCTCATTTAATGTACAATCAATCATATACATAAGGTATCTTTAAAAAGTTTAGTTCCGAGTTCAAATATAAAAACATTTCTCTTTGAAAATATTTTGCACTGCAAGTTGGAAATATACTTGTCAAAATGGTCCTGTACATTAATTAGAATGGAATGAGTGAATTGGACGGGTCGTAAGATTTTATCTCAAAATACATATCAATCTCTGAAAAAAAATTGATGTATATTACAGTAGATATGTACAATCCATGCTATGGTAATATTGAATAAAGAGGTGCTGAAATTCCAAGACTGCTAACATTTGCACTGTGGTTAAAGAGTATAACACTATCACCACTGATGCATTGTGGTTCCAAGTGTACAGTACTATGACTATCACTGCATTATGAAGCAAGTGCACAATGCTAATGAGCCTTGCATTGTGGTTCAAGTCACAGTGTACAGTATTATGGATGGCCATGCATTGTGGGGTTCAAGCGTACAGCACTATGTGTATCAATACTAGGATATTTCATTTCATGAAGTCTGTCGTCACAGAGTCAATGTTGTAATCTCAGCATCTCGAATATCAATGAGATAATTAGGAGTAGGTGATGACTCTGGTTGCCGATAGCCACTGATAGACTGCATCCACAAACTGGTAACTAGATGTCTTCATTCTATCGATTCCTTGTTCGGTGGACAGGTCACATACCATGTGATAAAGGTCAGCATGGAACTATAAACAGAGACACAGAATTATAAGTTTCGGGTTGATATTTTTTTTAAATTCATGGGGTGAAATAGTTTGTCTGGCAGAGCTACGACAAAGTTGGTCTTGGACATGAGTGGTTGTGGAGCTATACAGTTAATACAGTAATACAAGACCATAGGATTCAAACATTAGTACATAGTCTTTGTGATACATTTTTTTACACTGACATTTACTCCAGACACCAAAATAAGGTGAAGTCTGTATATCTTGCATCTCCCTAACACAAGTGAAGACTATGCCATTACACTTATTGTACATGTCTCTTGTTGTACCACAAATTTACAATTTAGTCCTGTTTTTTTTCTTCAACTTTATGTACAAACAAATAACTCCCTGGTAGAATGTGGATTTAAGATGTATTCCTATACTACTAACCTCTGTTCCTTCAGCATAATCTTCATTAAACTGGTCATCAAATTCGGACATCCTAAGCTTCATGGCTCTCTGTGATGTCATCATAAGTAAAGACCATTCATCCTGTAGAAGGTAACAGAATATTTGTAAGTGATGAACAGTAGACTGCCCTCTATAGGCTTATGTCGGAAAACTAGAAATTGACATGTGGAAAAAAAATGAATACTGCCCTTGGAGTCAGAATGGGTTAATGTTTTTTAAGAAATACTACACACGTTTTTCAATCTGAATCAAACTGTGGGTGATAATTTGACAACATAGTTGATAGCAACAGTAGTGACTTCAAACTCCATGGTCATGAAAAAAGAAATAGAACTACAAAACCACACACAATGATAGTGAAAGAGAGTCAAAAAATAAATTTCTGAAAAATTGTCTGGAGGAAACAATGCACACAAAATCAACACTTCTATGAAAATAACGATTGTACATTAGAACTACCTCTTCACCCTGGACATTGCAATAAAAAAATGAAATGCGATGAAAATGGACATAAAATTATCATTTTGTCGGGATGTGTTCAGGCAAATGTTGTGTAGATGACATAAATCATTAACAAGTTGATCATAAAACAATGGAAGTGAGTGAAAGTGAAAGCCAAGGACTGTAATGGTAGTAAAACATTCCTCTCACATGTCCCTTCTTCAAACTATGTTCAACACTTGAAGAATCTGGATATAAAATCATCTAGGCTTATCATTTATATCTATGATCATAAAACAGATGAACTAGGGTTTTGCATTTACTGTAATATGTTAATGAGGTTCTTTTTCATCTACATACTGATGAGACACATTTACATAAGTACTTGTAATTACTTGCAGTGTGCATGTCTGCATGGTATTACAGTGCAATAGAGAACATGGCATACCTGTATGCAAATAAAGCTAGCATTCCATGTATATCAAAACAAGTGAACATTTGTGTTTATACAAAATTTTACTCTTTATGGATATACATTTGTAGCGATAACCATGATTTGCGAGTTTCAGCATTGGCACCTAGTTTTTTTCCATTGTTTTTTCCAGCTGTACTTTCGTTCGCTTCTCTTGAGTAGCTGCAAGCATTTAGTAAAGAGTGCCAAACTGGCCTGTGTGTCATGGAGTTCTGCTATATTGTTGTGACCACAAACACCAATGATTAATTCACATTTTTTCTACAGCTCGACCTCATAACACGTAAATAGTACAAACCCTAGTTCTCTGTAGTCAACTATATACCCTTATAATGTGACTGACTACAATGATAGTAATAATAGTTACTGACATTACATGTTTACTAGAACCTTTTACAGTGAGTGGAATTCATTCTTACCCTCCCTAGACCCTTAACATGAGACTAAGAACAGAATAATGCATTTATCTCAAAAGATGTATACAATAGAAATACTTAGTCAACTACTTCACATAGATGTCATGCGTAGCAAAGCTGGGAAAGAAGCCTCCATTTTTATTAAAAAGGAAATAATATTGAAAATTGATAAAATTATGAATCATGCTAATTTATACTTTAAAATGATAGTAGAATGAAGCTTTGAAATAAGGCAAACAAGCTGAACAAAATATACCTTCTCTTTTGGTTTTTGTTTTCTCCGCTGCATGTGTGAAAATAAAATGCATGCATTTAAAAAAAAAATAAAGCAACACACAAAGCTCTTAAAAAGCAAAATAGATTATTAAATCTAAAATATTATACCAAGCAAATAATATATTGGATATAAGCTATTGGGTAGTTAGCTGTGGATATTATTATATTAACTAAAAGCTTCTTTTAGGTCAAAGGTCACTGCTTATATGTAAATTAAGGACAAGTATTTCTGGGTCATACAGTACTTATACTAACCTCAATAACTGGTTCATCTTGGAGCATTTCTGTTCCTTGGATGACAATTTTCTCTTCTCCAGCTTCAGCATTCCATTTACTCCAGGAGTAAGCAAAGTGTGACGCCGTTAGTGCCATCTGTTCGTACGCTTCTTCCTCTGCGACGTCATTCTATTAAAAGATTATAGTGTGGGTTAGGCATAGTTGGAATAAGTTGCAGGAGTTACTTCATTATATTCTCTTTAATATTCTGACGGTGTGAGAAACAAGAATTAAACTTGATTCTATCTTCATACAAGGCAAGTGGTTTGAGAGAATTTTTTAATTTTTGAGCAAATTTCTGAAATTACCACCAACACACTTCCAGGAATATACAACAATTGCCAAGACCTCAAACATTATATATTTACCTATATTTTTATTTCCGTGGTTTGATGCATGGTTTTCATTTGTTGAACATAAAGACCAGAATTCTCAGTACTTGCTATATCATATTATGTGAAGGTCAAAATTGAACAAAGTCGACTTATTGTCTTGTGTTCTCATAGTAATGTATGTGTAAGTGCATAGCGAAGAAGAAGCAACAATGATCGTTTTCACATTAGAAGGATACTCTATACATATTTATCAAATATAACCTACCTTTTCACTTATACTGACATACTTCTTAGATTCAGGACTCGGAAACAGATTGACACCAGCTACTGTCATTATCTGATGAGAGAAAACACAGGAAAATTATATTTTAAAACCTTAAGATAAAATCTAACTACATTTTTTAAACATTTTGTAAATCATACTTTGTTTTTTTAAATCATGATTGATTTTGGACACTGATTTTAGGTGCAGACCAAAAAAAAACAATTTGATTGGATATATCGCACCATACTATGTGTATGTGTACTACTGCACAAAAACGTTTACCCACTTTTGATGCGATACTGTGCAGGGTATACAATATTACAAGTTCTATCAAACAAAAAGTTTAAAAAAACATCTGGTGGCAGCTAGTGCAGCTTGAATATTTCCAGTAACCTACGTAAAATGTAATAAAGCTGTTGAAGACTTGTTTAAAATGTCAACTCCTCCGTACCTGTATCAATTCTTTGGGCGCCATCCATTTATTTTTGATACTCTCCAATTCTGGTCTGACATCGGCATCTTGTGGTTGTCTAAAACAACACAGTCCTTCCTTGATTTCAATCTCCACTTCAACAATAGCAGCTATGATAGTAAGTATAGCATTGTTGGCTTTTCTTGGTCTCAGTTCCCAACTTTGGAATGGCATGTTGATATGTTTATCTTGCATACACACCATAGGACCAAAGTTAATAGTCTTGAAGGCAACAGTACGATCCTCTGTTTAGGAAAGGCAAAGCAGAAGTGTTAATCTTGGTACATAGTCACATCATACTATGACAACCTTGTACATGTAAAAAATCATTAAATATCATAATATCATCTCCAATACTACCCAGCAGTGAGCTCTCTAAGCCAATTTGACAATGTACTGACGCTAACAATTTCTAGTGACGCACAAATATTTGGTGTTCTCCTAACTATGTGGTGACTCGCAACAAAATTTGGGTACGATTAAATGGCACACTGTCCCCAGGTAGCTAATAGTCTAATTTAAAATTGACAATAAGCAGTGCAAACAATCTCATTCACTCTTATAGAATTCTTCAATATTGTCATTTCGTCAAAATTGAGTAAAAAACAAATTTTTCAAATCAGGCAGGCCAGTTTGCTTCATTCATATATGACAACATGCAGGTAATTTTTCTACATATTACTTGTATCATATTTCAAAAGCCACGAAACTCTACATTACACTCCCTAAGGTATCTGAAAACACAGATTACATACACACCTTCTTCATATTTCAAGTCTGCATATCCATCAAGTCTCCAGTGTTTACCTTCTGGTGACCAGTACGCCATCTGTGGTTCCTCACTGAATAATACATTCTCAGGAAGTCTGTAAAATAATAATAAGTAACATAAGTACTTCATAGTTTGGTAGAATTCTACGCCATGTCTTGTTCAAAATTATCAATTCTTGTTACATAGAGTACCATAACACTAAATCTTTCCTACCCTACACAATCTTCTGACCACAAGGGGACAGGCTTCGATATACAATCTCTTCCCACATCCCTTATAGTCAGTGATGGCACGGACTATACTATTCACTGACAAGTCAAGATACCTTACCACCAAAACCCCCTGGTTACCACAATCCATATAAGCAAGATTACTTCTGGTGAAGTGTGCTATTTGGTATTAGATACATATACAATCATGAGATTGTGAAGGACTTATTTTCAGCAGGTAACTATACTTCCACGCTAAACAAAAGGTGTCCGCCTTCGAATGGTTAACCAAAATATCCATACGGAATTAGTTATTAGTATGGAGAAATCTAGAAATCTTATCACAAATACCGCTTCTAATTTTCTATACTTACGTGAAAGACAAGCCAAGTGGAGGTGCACCCAGAGCTTCAGCTGCAGCCGCTGCATTAGCAATAGCTTTAGGATCCAAGGTTTGACCCATAGTTAGAGTACCTGACAATGTCTGTCCAAGTTTAGCATCACCTCCTGGGTAGGGAACTCTCTTCAATTCACTGTTTACATCTAGTAAATGGAAAATACATAAATGTCAATACAAGAACAATTCTTATAATTTAGCATAGTGTCTACAGACATATGGCAAGTCAGAAAGATCCAGTTGTTTCCACTTATGTAGTGTAGCAAGTGGTTACGTAAGTGGACCCACAACTTTTCAGACTATCATAATTATGTTAGCCGAGGACTTTTTTCAGGTTGATTTGGACTACTACCTCATTGCTTAGCCATTTGACTGACTTTTGTATTCAAACATAAAATGGAGAATGACAGATGTAACTTTTTAGAGGGTTTGATAGGGAGGACAGTTTCTTAGGAAGTTTCATACATAGCACTTATCTAAGTACATAAAATGCTTGGTTATCGCTATGGGCGTGTTCATGGTTGCTATGCACACTTGTATTCTATCTCTTATCCTCCCATGTAATAACGGCCACTCTTGTTTTTTTCCCTGTTGCTGTGGACATGGTCCGTTTTCTTAGCATATATATGTAATTTTCTATAAGTTGTGCGAACAAAAATCAGTTGTGGAACATTGCCCCCTAGTGGCTAAACTATGCAATCTTTGATCTTTAGGATGAAGTTACAATGCAAGTAAGTGACAACATACCTTGAGTCATCAGCCAACTTTTGACAGTCTTGGGTTGTGGTGGTAGTTGTAAAAGATCAAAGTATATATTACCACCTAATGGTTGGTATTGTCTTAAATCAACTACATCTTCATCATCTTCGATCTCTTCCTCCTCCTCTTCTTCTTGCTGCTCCTCTGCTGCAGCTGTAGAGATAGAGAGAATGGGGATCAGTTACAAACTTCAGTCTGAATTAAGATTTGCAGGGTTCACTCTACAGTGACTGAGAATGGGGATCAGTTACAATCTTCAGTCTGAATTAAGACTTGCTGGGTTCAAAAATAACTTCTACATTCAATAGTCAGATTTTAGCTCAATGAATCATTTCAGATAAAATTTCCTATTAATTTCCTTTGTCTAATAGACTACTAACTTATCAATTGGCGGTCTAGATATAATGTTTACTCATCTGTGAGTACTGGACTTTTGATTTCAAGCCCTAAATGTTAGCAACTCTGTTCAGTAACAACTTCTAGCAGCCAATCAAAACACATCAACATGATGTAGAACTTTGACCCATGTTAGCCAATTATTGAATGTGTTATGTGCAGTGAGTTGACTGCAAGATATGTCATGTCATCAGCCCTAACCACCCCCCCCCCCCCCCACCCCCCATCTATATACAGGGAAGTGGTTACTGATAGGATGGGCAAGACACACGGTCTCACAGACTACACATGCAATGGTACTTTACAACACTATTATCCAAGTAACAATTCTGAGTGGGACGTCTAATTATAAGAACTAATGAAGTTCGTACCTTCAGTTTCACCTTCTTTCTTGTCATCTTCTTCTCCCTCTTTCTTTTCTTCTCCTTCCTCATCCTCTTTCTTTTCTTCATCATTAGCTTCAGCATCCTGTAATGTAGTAAAAGCTATGATTAACTTAACCCACACGACAGCAATTTGACAAGTCTGGCAAAACATGTACAATGGTGTTTTAACAGTGGTTACTTTGGAAAGGTGAACCTATCAGTTTGTTCTCTTGTACAGTGACCATTTCCTATGATCATTTCAAACACGTTTTGAAAATTAATCTGAACTGTATGCCGTATTCACAGTATACAATCATGTGGTCTTCTAAGATAGGATGTTAGTAGTCTTACAAGAGTCATTGACCAGGATAGATAAAAAATTCAAATGCCATTAAACTCAAGTTATGACCTTGTGATTGAAGATGTTAGGATGTATAGTATCTTCTAAGCATCTTAGGTTGCATTTGTGTAATTTTTCCAAACCATTGCTTCTAATATTATGACTATTCTCACCTCTGATTCCAACTTCAAAGTCAAATCTTCCATCCCTGGGATAGCATCCTCCTCCTCTCCCTCTTCACCTTCTTCCCCCTCTTTCTTCTCGTCTGGATTTTCCTCCGGTTCAGGTTCAGGGGGTGGTGGTTCAGGAATGGTCCTCTTCTTTTTCTTCTTGGGGTAGAATGTACGACAATGATGTGACAAGTGGTCGTATTTGGTGTGAACAATACGCATTGCGATGTCTGCCGTTGCTAGTTGTTTAGGAAGCTCAAAGCCAAACTTCTCTTCTTCAAATTCAAATGATTTGAACCTAAAAGAACAAAGTACAACAAATGCTGACTACTGATGATCCATAGGGCCAGGTACAGGGAAGTATAGTTAAAGTTGCACAGTTTCACATATCTTGCTTTACAGCAATTGGCCATTACAGACTGCAAACAGGAAATTGAGAATACGGCGCCCTCACTCAAATTGGGGGTATCATCTCCTTATAGTAGTAGTACCATTTCACTGTCCCTTGGTATTCTGTAGAAGTGTAAATCTGGGATGTTTTTCTTATTGTTCAGACATTAAGGAATGTAGCAGTGCTCGATGATTAACAGTGTAACCTATACCATGTATACCCCCAAAGTACACACAGACAGGAAGTAGAGTGCCACCATGGTAAATTTCGGAAAAGCCTAATAGATGAGGAACTTGGGTAGATTTTGCCTACACTCCATTCATTGTAACACAGTGGCATGTATAGATTTCAGGCAGTGGCATATTTTAAGTACACCTTTGAAGGTAAATGCAATGGATTTTTATGCTCATGTGTAGATGTGCATACACTTGGGCATACACATATGCATATGCATGAAATGCAGTTCTCGTGCATACATGTATGTGTGCATAAATACCATAATCCATGCATGTGCAATGGGTGCGAGCGAAAACTCAATTTTTAGTACTTACTTTGGCATTTTACTAAGATTTCCCCAAAGCATCATGGTAATATCATCACTCTTCTTAACAATCTGTAGATTACTGGTTTCTTGGTCAGCCATATTAGCAGCATCCTGTTAATACACAAATCACAACAAGTCAATATAAAGGTCACAAAACATCACTTCATACTAAAATTGCCATGACAACCATTCTCATCACCTACGCAAAGTGCAGTCATGGTGATGTGAGAGACCAAGTTGGAGATCTGGTGTGATGTCATGGCTAGATTTTGAGATACCACAGGAGATAATCTAGATACTCGACACCGGTCTTTTGGTCTCTATTAGGACATCTGTACAAGTCATTAGAATTTAGATAGCACAGATGGTATTTTCTCCATTTTGAAGGATCTACGTTATTATTCACTGCAAATCAACGATTGACATTTCGGACCACAATTAAGAAAAGTAGCAGTTTTACGATTCAGAAGTCATTTCTTTTCAGTGCTTAGTCAGTCACACACGAAAGAAATGATGTTATTTGACACAAAGACCTAGAATAACAGACTGACAGATAGAGAGAGAGAGAGACGTATTGATCACATTTGCTTCCTCTATAGGGAGCTGAAAATATCTACTTGACAAGGAAAGCTGACTAAAATATTTGATAAAAAAATCGGGTCAATGTATATCACAACACTCCAAACCACAATATTGGTTTTAATAATTAAATAAAATAAAATATATATTAACTATAGTAACTTAGTGCAAGTACAAATTAAATTAAAAACACAGCAAATCCAAACTTTTTAGTAGTGAGTGTTACCACACATCTTATCTATATGTATCCAGCACTTACATCAAGGATAGGGTTCTATGCAAGCGATAAGATAAAAATTGATGATTGTAAATATTATGTCAGTGTGATTTTTCAACCATGACCAATTTACTAAGAATAGTACATTTTATAGATGTTGGAACTGAAGTAATGGATTATTATTTACTATTGAAATGAGAAATGGTGTCCCTTTTGAAAAATGATTATTTTTCTCTCAAAAAAAAGGGAGAGAGGGGGACATATTTTGAAAATGGTCATTTCGTTACCATTGGATGTATGGCCTTTGCTCTAAGAAATAACAGACTCGTTATTTGGCAAGTATATTGATATTGTTTTGTGATTCAGATCCCCAAGTTTCTCAGTTGAAGACATATCATCACACTGCAGTGCAGTGCCAGGAAATTCAATGTGCAGCTTAAACTCCAGAAGATTGTACATTGGCGGCGTACAATTCAGGAAGTGAAAGTCAAAGTAAGCATGTACCCAAATGGGTCAGAGTTCATAACAATCCCAAATGTACAGTATGGTATATATGGCAGGCTTGTGGATCAAACACCATGAAATGAAGCAAGCTGGTTGGAAGCACTTTACGACATCAGTTTACATCTTACCAGCCTTATTCTAAGTGCATACGTACATCACTTGGATATACTGGTATATGAACAGTGAGTTCACTAGACACCAATGTCCATATGCCAGTACTACCAAGTAATATACATGTTTTGACTGGCGCTGGCTAAAAAGCTGGCTGGCTGGTTGGCTGGTTGAGCATCTAGTTGTGGTTGTACGGCAGTGTACCTTCGATGGAAACTTAGCTGTGGTTGTATAGAGATGTACCTCCAATGGAAACCCTTACCAATACTCCATGGACCTTACATTACCCAGAAGGTGTGATGTGAAAGCTAGTTTACAAGGCAAAGGAGTGTGAAGTCCAACTAGCAAAGTTGGTAATCTTAGAGTATAGATATTGCTATAAAAAACCATTACTGCTCCCTGAATAGGCAAAGCTGACTGATTTTCAAGACGAGACTTCATTGCAAGTAGTCTAGTGGTATCTTTCATTAAATAAGATCTCCCTAGATTGGAAGTGATGGTGACAAGTCAAGTGAAACATTATCACAGGCACCCTGCTTGTGTTTGTGTTATGACATCCACATGTATAAGGTATCTACCCTGCTGTATCATAGACAATACACCGCCTATGTAGCTGCACACCAGTGGTGTGATCAAACCAGACACTAAATACATAAACTGATCATGTACTGCAAACATACACAGGAAAAGTACAGGGCAAAGTCACTCACTCATTGGTAATGTACAGGATTACATAATCTGGACATTTTAACAACAAATTGGGAACTTTACAGGTGAGCAACTGGACAGGTCGGGACTTTGAAAAAGGTCATCACACTGAAAAGTGCATGTCAAATTATAAAGGGGATGACAAACGGAAGAGAAGTGCTCAGAAACCGAATCAATGAAATAGAAAGGAACAAACTTGATCATGTGAAAACGTACCATCAAAATTGAAATGGTACACATTTGAGATTGACATTTTGGGGAAGAACAAACCACTGGGAGCAGAGATGGGTCAAACTCTGGGAAGTATTTTGGGAAGAAATCAAACTGAAGTTGAAAGTTATACCATAAGAATATCCATAATGTCATCTTCACTTGTAGTAGACGCGGCATCAATAGGTTCCTTCTGGCCAACCAAATTAACAAATTGATAACATCTTTATAACAAATGACAAAACATAAAATTCAACAAACACCATGCACTTCTTGTGTTTTAGTGGGTATTGGTCAAAAAGTGCAAGTAGGTCTCGCTGCAACAACTTGACTGGGGAAAAATTACAGGAATATTGCTGGAATGATTTATTTTTCTGACATGGTGCATTGCCAGTCCATTGGGTCAAAATGAACAAGGGACAAGTCTGTGATGGAATGATTTGTCAAAAAGTGACGCATACTATCAACACACACTGGGAATTCATTGCAGTTGAAAATACCAGATACAATACTATACAAGGTTTATGTAAGCACAAACTACAATCCTGGTCTTACATGCAGAAACATATGAAAAATATCAACCATTTTTTAGCTTGAGTGCAAGAAACTTTACGCAATAAGAATTTGGAGGGGAAACAATTTTGTATGAAGGACTGGACTTGTTCATGGTGAGGGACTTAAAATACAGATTTTATGCATGCAATTGGGGGAAAGGGTTTTTAGTAAAAAATACCGGCTTTAATCTCTCCAGGGCAGCTTCAAGAAAGGTTGACTAGAAATATGAAAAAAAGCACCGATGGCAAAAAATGTTAATATGATGAAAATTATGGTTAGGTTAGAGTTAAGAAAAACCCCTAGCAATAAATGTATTTGAGCAATTTATGATAATTGATGTAGAATGCCGCATGTGTAGTCTGTGCAAAAAATAAATCAAAGACATTGGTACCTCATGTAAAGAGTACTAGAATAACTTTCTGAATGATTTGCATGTCCCCACATCACTGGAACTAAATGAAGACTTTAGTAAGGATTATTTTGAAATGTGTAGAATGTTGTATAAAACAAACTCACCTTTAACAAGTGGACAGTTGTCATGTCCAGTTTTGCAGCCAGTAATGCTTCCAGTTCTGAAATGGTCTGTTTATAATTGCTGGCATCTTTCTCACTCAGTTGCTCTTCAGGAGTGTCGTCCAATAAATACCACAGCTCATTAGTCAACTATAGAAATACAAGATATAAATAAACAGAGAATTAGAAATTATTGAACTGTAGAAAAACTTTACTGATAACTTAATTACACTATTGAAGGAACACAATTTTAACACTAAAGTGGCCCAACCTGGTTGGAAGTTGACATTTTTGTCTCTAGAGGGCGCTATAACAAATTTGCACTTGCCAAGGTTACCCAAGCAACAGCACAAGTTTATCAATGGAAAGTCATTAAAATTCCTTGTGGCTGTTCCATGGTGGTCCATGTTACCAGTTTATTTAACTTTGTTGTGTTTGTTGGCATTAGTTATTTCTAATAAGCCAAGAGACAGCACAACAAAGGAGGAAAAAGTCCTGGGTCAAAGAGCCCAGTTATTTTTAAAAGGAAAAGTCAGGATAAAAATAATCCAAGAGGATGAAAATAGTGTCACTAAATTTAGACAAGGATCCTGTTTAATAATAATATGTAACTTTATCCTGTCAGTTTCCTTGCCAACACTATTGTTTATAAAATTTGTCATTATCTGAAAAATTTGTTCAACTGGATGGATATAATTTTAGGTATTTCATTTTCTGGTTATATGAAAACAACATATGATTGTTGTAGCACATGCCCTACTTCAGCACCTATCCTGCCAGTTTTTAATGATGCGAATATTCTAATTTGCATTACATATAGCCTATCACTTTCCCGCCAAAATGCCATCAAATTTTTAATTTTTTTCCAGTATTTTTTATACATCTCAACTGTTTTTAAGGACTCTAATCATAGCATCAGCAAAATTTTACTAAAATCGGTCCTAAAGTAACAAAATTTTACAAATAAGATGACACTTTTTGAACAAGGTGGTGTAGGCAGGTAAATAAATCCAGCAAATCAAATCTATTGTAATGTAAATAGGAACAGGTTTCAATGTGCAATATGTAAATTAATATATAAATAAAATATGAATTTATAAAATATTGAGTGAATAATGCCACCACACTAAAATAAAGGATGTAATATTTTATTTCAATAATGGCATGCAAATAAAACAGATAAGCTGTTAAGTGTTATATAACAACAAATCCCCAGTGAACATCCTTCCTAGCAGCTGAAAATAGCACTTTTATAGTCCATTGTTCTCCTTATCTATAACACCCTATGATTACTGCCTTGTTGTTGGCTATTCAATTGTATCACCACTTGCTATGTTCTCCCACATCAATGATAGATTGGAATGATTTCAAGAAACACACTTTAATTTTCGATAAATATTTGTTGGATTTTTAGTTTGGTTTCATTTTTCAATCTCATGCTGTACATACAAGACTATTCAGTCCATATGCTTTATTTTGATTTCTAAAACTTAGTCTTGATAGTTATCCATGATTGTGCTTCCCACAAAATTCAGAGTATAAAACCACTTTCTTCAAATAATCAAAGTCATAGAGAATCCCATCAAAATCCACAATATTTACTAACTGACAAGTAACTAAATACATGGCTAATACAAACCATGTACATCAAGTGGTGAATTTTAGGGATCATTTGTAGTACACCTCTGACAAACTGAAATTAACTTAAGTCACTTTTAATGCATTCACAAGTCCAGTGACTTGATTCTCTTAGTCTAGTAACAGTGTCACATATGTGCTACGATCTCTAGCGACAGAAAATAACCATGCGTATAGTTATTAGACTATATCTTACCGTCGTTTGCCAGTACGTCAAACCAGACAACTAAGGTCTCTGGACTTTGTATTCATACATACTGTATGAAAATTAATTCTAGTTATATTTTAATGTATCAGTCTACATTCTGATAATTATTTTTAAAATTCTGTTATATGCAACTGATTAATTCTAAACCTGCGTTTTCTGTTTTCAATATGCACAACAGCATACTGCTAAATTTTGAACTCATCTACGACATTTTTTATCATTCATCTATTCCCATCAACTGAAAAAGTGCAAGGCAGAAACTAATAGATAGTGCATCACAATCTACAAATACTCTATCATGTCTTGTATGGAACATTCATTTTTCATCGCCGCAATTTGAAATGAAATTTCAAAAGGAATTCTAAGAATGTCGTGCACTCTTAGTTCCTCCATCCTTCATTTTAATCCTCTACATCTTTAGTGCTTCAGTCTTTTCTATTGAAAACCAGCTGAGCTGAAAGCTAAAGCATTCACATGAATAGGATTAACTTTCTATTTTAAGTAGCTCCCACCTGAAATTTTGTTTCATTTCATTTCTCTCAATTAGACTCCAAATTCATGTGGGTTTATTTTTTTTTATGTTGACAAGTTTTCAAGTATTTTCATCATTTGGACAATTGATGACAATTTAGAGAAATTATCAACAGACCAGTTACATCCAATCAATCAAATTCCAGATGAAAAATTAATGACTTGGATTACTTTCTAGTGTTCACACTTTCCTGCCAACACCCTTGATCAAAATCCCTGCTTTTCTCTCAAACATTTTTATCAAAATTATTGCTTTTCCTGTCAAAACTCGCATTTTAAAATTATTGCTTTTCACTCAAATCTATATGATCAAAATTCTTGCTTATTTCACCAAATTCCCTCTTTTCCCGCCAAAAAGATTTTGAAGATAATTTTTGCTTTTCTTTCTAAAATCTTTAGATCAAAATTCTTGCTACTTCCACCAGGACATTTACCAAATTCCCCTTTTTCCTGCCAAAAATTTTGCACATTAATTTTTGTTTTTCCTGCTCAAATCTTTCAATCTAAATTCCCTTTTCCCTGCTCAAATCTTTTCATCAAAATGTTTTTTCTGTAAATTGTAGATAACATCATTTTTTGAGATTTGGATTTTGGACTTCATTCTTGTTATCTCATTGATATCAAAATAAAGCCGACAGCACATGACAGCACATTTCGTACAAACATTATCATTATCATTATCATTATCATGTAACTTATTCTGACAAGATTGGACTTAGTCATCATTCACAGATGTCTGTCAGAACACCCTGCTGTGAGATAGACGGAAATGAAACTTGGTTTATTTGTCTATTGCGTTACTGAACAACTAGTGATAGATTGAAAGTGAAATATCTAAAATATATTAATCTAAAAATATGACTGTTGAATATTTAATGGACTTCCCTTATCTATTGTCTCTTAAAATTCTATGAAAATTTTATTCTTTTTGAGTTTTTATTTGATTAATTTTATCTGGAATTAAAAGTAAAGGCCGACATGTTTGTTTAAAATCAGATTCTACTTAGAACTGTATCTACACATTTGATATTACGGAAATCTCACAATTGGCATACAGGCAGCGTATTGTTAAGTTTTTTCTTAGTTTTTTGTTCAAATCGCAAGTTGTCAGAAAATGACGTTTTTGTTCGGTATTATTTTTTTCTTTCAAATTCTTGTACTACCCTTTCTACACATGGTAAATTACTAAATGACAATTATATCATGTAAACAGAACAAAATATCATCTAGTTATTTTATTCATGAATATATTTCTCTATCGATTTTAATTGTGCAAATCCATTAACTGCTTCATTCATTCATCTTTTCTTAGAAATGTGGCCATGCCACAAGTCCATGTTACAAGTGCCAGAATGTAATTACTTTCCATACCCCCTACCAGGAGCAATTTACTGAATATGGTTGTCAGTGATGATGAAGTAATTTGCATATAAATGAGTCAGTTCGCCTTCTACACCTGTGTCATCACCACAAAACATGGCCTAGCTGATGAAGTAGTCTTGTTGGGAGGGTGAGTGTGTTTGCCTATCAACTCAAAATATCAATTCAACACCTGTATGCTACATAGAAACCACCTATGTCAACATCATATTGAAAGCAATAGAAACAACATCTTTATGTTGTAATTACACCAACATTTGTTTTTTTGAAAACCACTAAACAAACAAGCCCAATATCCAAAGAAACAATTGACTGGAATTAAATTAAATTATTTGGCACAATGCCAAATGTGAAATTATACCTTGACCTTTGAAACTTCCCAACTGTCATATGACCTTTGAACTCCCAACTGTCATATAAACCAACCAGTTCTCCCAAAATTTGATTTCAACCATTTTATACAACAAATATTGATGAGGAAATATGATATTGGATTTTATTTTATTTCAATATGTACATTTATGACAGTTCATCCTGATTCATATCATGTTTGTGCACAAAACTTGCATATTAGATATAATTCTCCTACTATATCAATGACATACCTTTTTCACCTTCACTAGAAAATACTTCCACTGTGGTTCAACTTTGGCAAAAGTGCACCACTGTACCCATTGTAAGGCATTTGTCATATAAAGCAGATGTCCCTTTCCCAAAATGATTTAATCAACTTAAATACGACTATTTGCCATATATTGTTTTTTTTTTAATTCTTGACACTGTCACTGGGTTTTTCATGCAACAGTTTCCCATCTAAGATATGGATGCACCCACCCCTACACACTAAAGAACCGCCTGGATATACAGAAAGATTACACCCTTGTATTAGGTTTATTATTAAAGTATCTAAATATTCAGGAACCACAGAGCAACAAGTTACAGTGATAAAGAACCTGTGGTCAGAAGGAAATGCAAGAGGCTACATCAGCCCGTGGTCATAAATGCAAGCCTTGAAGGGTATATTTGGGGAATACTTACAGCTAGTGTTTGTTTGCTTTCTTTGAGTACACTTTCTACATCATTTCTTGTAGTGTCTTCTTTCCATAGGTTCATGTAGGTATTAATTTCCCCTGGTATTGTAGGATCTGGACTGCCATCACATAGCATGTACCGTTCCCACTGCAAAATAAATTAAAAGAGAAACCTGTCAGTTAATGGCTTTGCCTGGGAGAGAAATGACAATTGTTGTTTTCTGGCTATGAAGAGGTAATCAACTCAAGCATTTTGCCAGAAAAATTGCTTTGAACAGGCATTACATGGAATGGGTATCAGGAGAACAGGGCGTTACAAATTGTCTTTCCGATCACAATGTCAAACTTGCACTAGGTGGAATGATACTCATCAACACTTATTAACATTTCTTTTTCTCTCGTCAAAGTTTAATTTTTAACACAGCAAGGGAATAAGATATTACTGTAGAAAAGACATCTCTTCTGTGTTTATCAATTTTAATTTGATCAGCTGCATGACATCCATGGTGATCCTAGATTTAATTAATTTTAATCTCCTTACTTCCAATATCGTATTATGCCATGGTTTTAAATAATCACCCAAATGAAAGTGTCATTTAGAAGTGACCTCTTGAAATCTAATTAGCCAATCAGCAATTTAGATCATATCATGTGATGAATGATGACACAGCAAGTGTCAACTAATTAGCATATACATAATGAGGCTTGGCATCAAACTGAGGCACAGAGTATCAGCTGACAAGTGGTGTCAGGAGCATTGTGATACTTCAAATGCAAGCACTACATGTATTTCCTTAGATCAGTGGAGGCAAGAATAAACATGACAACGAACAGTGGACAGATGAGCTATACATTTGTAGCTAAGCTAGGGGGTTGGTGTTAAGAAAGCAATGGGAGTAGACCAACTAATAAACCTATGACTGGCCTCTGTTCTATACTTGCCCCTGCCTTTGCATCCTACATCAAAGATAATTTGTCATAACCACTACAGCAGCTGTTGCTAGACTAAAATAACTTAAAGATCAACACACTTTCCTAAAACTAACTCAAAGGTTTGCCATGTTCAAAATAATTAACCCCAAGTCTGTTTATTGTCTCTGTATATCAAGACTAACTTTCAAGTTTCAACAAAAAGTGACACAGGTCTTTGGCAAAAAGTGGCTAATTTATCTATATTTGTACTTATAATTAGATCTTTTGGCAAAATTTATCAACTTGTGTCATACAGTATAATTCTTATGGCATACGAAATTCCCAAGGTCTTTCCCTATGGGTATTTCACCCTTGTGCTAAATTCAATTAATTAAGTTTAAATTTGCATTAGTTTTCATCTGTACAATCAAGTTTTTAAAACTAAAACTATGCTCATTCATGTTCCTGCTGTATAATTTTTTGCATGAACATACTGTTTACATTCACAATCATACCAGATAAAAGAATATGGTCCCTGACTTAGGTTTCACTGCCCATGGTACTTAGATATGATTGTAGTACATATCACAAAACTTTTTTAAAATTTGACCAAATACAAAACAAAATTTACTTCCAAAATTTTGAAGTTTCATTCACACATCCCTCAGCTTAGAATCTAGGTGATTTGGGTTTTGAGTTTCGATTAACAAATTCCAAACCTCCAAACCCACATGGACTCCAGGCTACCATAACTTAAGCAAAACAATTTTGGGATTTTAATACGACTCCAGAGGAAAGATTTTCAATGTTTTTGATAGCCAAATTTAGCTGGTTCCATTTTGTTCTAAGAGTGAATATGGTCAGTGAACTCTCTCCATTTAAAAAAAAACTCAAAATGCATTACACAGGTGTTACATAACCCCTGACTACATTTGTACACCATTTGTTAGCATTTGTCACTGCTCAATGGAGATGTTAATATAGGAATTCATAGTGGTTGACATAACCAACCAAATCTCCCCTTTCTAGCCCACTAGTTTTTCACACCCAGCTGCAAGTTTGGAAAAAAAAGCAGTCTTTTTTTTTACTCAATAAATTAGTCATGAGTTTTTAGTCGAGAACATTATTAACCAGTCTATGGTAATGGTTAGCATTCGATTTAACATAGCTACTATTGACAACTGATTAGAATCTCAATCACAGCTTCCGACTTTTTTGAAATCTTTCCAATTCCCCGATGGCAATTTAATCTCTCCACTACAAGCTTCCCTTCAACAATTCACTGGCTATTTTACATTGTATTTTATGCTTCTACACTGACATGGTTATGTAAGATGCTAGCGTGGGCTTTTGTCATACTAGACAAAGACATAGCCAATGTATACAGCAGTTTGTATTGACTGCATTAATAGGCAACCCTCCACAATTCTTTTCATAAACCTAAAGAAGAATGCATATTTAGCTTTACTTGGCTTCACTACTTGTTTCTAGTAGTACTCTTAGCAACAGAGTACCTGTTGCCAGGCGTCATTTAGAATGCAATTCGATTTTTAAAATATCATTCTTATCTATCATTTATTCTCTAATTCATCACTCGTGAAAAGAAAGAAATATTCTTCCATATGGAATTGATGATTTCAGTGTGTAGTTACATTTGACCTCCTATCCGACATTACATTAGTATTTGTTTATAACTGTCCACTCCCTATAGTATATAATTCAGTAAACTCTGAGATATTTAGTCTTTTTATTCTATTCTATTCTGTCATTTTACAGAGTTGATAGAAAGGAAAGTGAGAAAATATGTGCAGCATGTAGTGGTTAATATATTGATTAATTTATAATTACCTTTGCTTTTTCTCTTCTTTCTGCATGTTGGTTGAGCAAGGCAGTTAAGTTGCCCTCAAGAATTGAATTCAACTCTGTGACTTCTGCAACGTGCCTTTTCTTCTCCTGCAAGACATGAATCAAAAATCGGTCTTCAAATACTTGGTCTAACTAACAACTCAACAAACGTCCCAATAGTCCAAACTGTACTGGCAAACCTCCCTATATTGTACCAACTTCCCAACTGTACCGGCAAACCATACCGGGTCAAAGATCCCTATCAGATTCAGCTACTTACTATCTTGCCACCAAATTGATAGAATCATACCTCTGTATTTTGCTCAAGGGAATAAATATGGTATCACTTATGGATATTCAGCTACATAGCTAGACTATGAAACCCTGGAAAAGTATTGAGTTGTGTAGGGCTTCATGTGTCACTGCTTGGCTTCACAGTTTAAACAAATGTCATGGCAGCCTGGTGCCACTCCCTAAAGGCACCGCGCCATGCTACATGTTGAACCATGGAATGTACATAAAAAGGTCAACCCGAAAAACAAAGTGAAAAAAATATCACAGTAAGAAAACTATGGGTGAATGGTTAAATTCTTGACAACAAAGTTTTCAAAAAAAGTGACTCTTATGAGCTAAGGCTATCAGAATCTGAAGCAGAGTTGCCAACAGCTGAGCTGAGAACCCTGAATGTCTATTTGAACTGTAATTTTACAGACATTTTTATAGCAATAAGGTGGGGTAATAAACACTATATTACTGTCACTGTAACATTGCCTACCTCTGCTTCAATTCTCTCTCTCTCTTCTTTCTCCAATTTCTCTCTTTCCTGGCGTTCTTTTTCTTCCTCCTCTGCTCTCAGGCGTGCTTCTTCTGCAAGTGAGAGTGGTCAAGTGACAGTGTAGTCAGTAAGACCATACATTATAAATAACTGGATGAACAGAACAGCTTGGCTACTTGATGCAACGTTACATAACATGCAAATTTAAACAAATAACAGATAATGCTTAGCTGATTTCTCATTTAATATGCATGAACTCCTTTCAATAGGAGGTGAAAACCTGGTCAAGAACAGGTTCACGTTTTATTGTATGTGTATGTGTGTGTGATTCTAAAAAGTTTGATTCTAACAACATATCACTTGTTGCATGTGAAATATTAACAGTGATTTTTCAAAACTGATGAAGTGTTGCAGAAATTAAAACACTGAACTGGGTCATTGTATCTTTTAACAACTCTTGATTGAGACAATATAACAAATTCTTTAGAAATGCCTTCTCAAAGCCCCCTAAGTAAATGGTCGCTTGGCTACCACACCCTTGGCTGGCTGGCCGGCCGGCAGATTACTAAACAGAGCTCATCTATTCCAATATCGATACCCAGATTATAAAGTAATCAAAATCAGAGAATCTCATTAACATTGGTAAAAGAGAAAGCAAAATTAGTGTTATTTCTACTTTATTAAAATATTTATTATTATTTCACTAACGACTATTAGATTTTTATCTATCAACCTGTATTGCGAATTCCTTTCTTTCTCTAGCATTCTTTCTCTTTTTTTGTGTGTAAATTTTTTTTCTTTTTCATTTGAATTGAAAAGAACATTACTGCTAGATAATGACACTATTTGTAGAGCGGAGTAAAGAGAATAAAATAAAGAAGAAACATGTTACAACAGGTAGAAATGCCTGCAGCATATCATTGTTATGTTTTGTTCAATTGACAAGCGTTACTGTACATGAAGATACATGTACGTGGCGGCACCCCACAGTCTAGTTCTACATGTCCTCCTCATTCTAACCAGGGAGTGGCAACAATTGAATTCCTCACATTCTACAAGTTCATGTGTGATCTCCAATTTACAAAAATGCCATAAAAAAAAGAAAGAATTATAATAACTTCCCTCAAATGTTTGAGGCACCATTTTTTGCATCTGTGATGAAAATTATTTTCAGAATGGTATAAAAAGTTTGTAAATTGTTTTCAAATATTTGAAAGATTTTTTTTGTATTTAAAATGATGTCTAATTAAAATTTGTTTTATTTCAAATAAAATTTTAAGTATTATTCTTATGATCAAAAGAGTCGGTTTTGTACCCTTAAATTTTACCATGAGCACTGAAAATTTTAGTGAAATGACTTCCATTTTTTTAAAAATAATTTTTTTCAAATTAAAAACATGCAAGTCTCTGTTAATGTTAATTTAATGTTAAATAGATTTATCATCTAACTAAAACAATTTGAAGAGAAATTTCTAAATTGATGTTTCAGTCTTTACTTAAATAAATGACACCTACATCTTCCTGTTTAATTAGAATCTATGAATAAATTTATTAAATAAATTATTTATACTATAGTCATAATAAAATACATGTTATGGGTTAATATATTGTTAATATCTAATCTTCTTATCTTGAAATGAAATAGAAATGAGCAGTTTTGGAAATTAATTTGTTACTTAGTTTGTTCATATCAGTGTACTTTGTAAAGTTTGAAAAGAAAACGTACATTATGGAAAAATTCAGTAATCTATTTGAAACAAGTTATTCATTTTGTACTCAAATACTTTAGTTTACTATATTTTCTTTTAGTTAATATATTTATTTATTGCTATAATTTCTACCAATCTGACTTACAAAATATATATATTATCCAATTACTGACAGTAAATCAACTAAAGTACAATTAAAACATAATATTGGTAGTATTTTATAAAAATACAGTATTCTTAACTTTAGGCCTAAATTAAAGGAAGATTGTGCCTTGGGACCAATATCACTGGATATCAAACTTCCTTCAATTCTCTCCAAACTTTACCATGTGAATGTTTGTTCCTGGTATTTTCAAAATGATAAAATAAATTGGGGGATTCACCATCTTGTTTTCTAGGAGATCAACAGTTTTTATTTTCCTATGGAGCAAAAATGTATCTCAATATTTGGTGACCATTTAGAATTCTACACAATAGCTTAATTCAATGTCATTTTGACCTCTACTTCAAAATTATGCTTGGTGTCTCTTGATTTTTTTCCCTTGATGTTAGCTAAAAAATAATTGCACAAAGTAACTGGAAAAGTTGAAGACACATTTTTGAGGTACATACTGGGTTAAATTTACAATTATAATGAAGAAAATAAACCCAGTAAAACAGCGGAGATGTTATAAAATGAGTTTCTATTCATTCTCCCGAAATAATTCAATAATGCAATGTGAATCCCTGATCCTAAAAATAGATTTAAAAAAAAAAGATGTTTCCTTCCTTCCTGATATGCAAAATCATAGCACAACTATTTCACATTTGTAAAATTCATAAATATGTATGAATGAGATTCCTGTTTTTTTATCAGGTCTTTCATAAATATGCAAATTTATTCATATTCTCCATACTCTCATTCTACAGATTAAAATCTGAATTTTTAATTTTTGAATTTACATTAAATTCTGAACTTTTAAATTTTCGAATTTAGATAATATTCTTAATGCTAAACACTTTATATTGTACATAATTCATTTTGTCATATTTACTTTTTGGTGATATCTCTAATTTATTGTCATATTTGCTTAGAATTTATAAATTTTATTTTTCGATGATACCTCTATTCAGATGATAAAATTGCCAGTCAAACCAATATTTATTTTTCTAAATTTCTACAAAGATATCACTAGTCCTAAAAGTAAATAACTGTTAAAGAAAGTATTCTATGTACTCAGGGATGATCGCACACTGTCATGTAAGCCCAATCAGTGAACTCTGTTCATTCAGAACAAACCCCTCTTCCTAAACGAACGCTCATCACAAGTTTAAATGATGTAAACCATGAGGGAAACTGTAGCGGTCAAACTACTACAATCAGTGTAATGTAAAAACATGGTAAAATGAACCTGTTTTAAATACTGAGATGATTTTATATAATAACCACACCAAAATAGTACCAGAAACCCAGCACTGTATCTCACATTAGGAGTAAATTTTTATCACCTTATCAACATCTCAGTAAGTAAATACAGAAGCTTTTATCATTGAAGGTGTGAAATTTTGAAGTGTGAAAATGAAGTTTAGCAATCGCATTGACGTCACACCCCCTCCCTCCCTCAATGACTGAAGTTCGCTTATTGAGCTTGTGCGACATTCTGTGATCATCCCTTACAAGTGTTAGGAGTGTGGCAATGAGGTATAGAATGAAATAAAGATACATATTTATATTATATTTGATAAGATACATATTATATTTGGCAAGTATGGAGCTTAATTCACAGATTCCAAATATCTTTATTTCTATACTTACGAAATGGAATCAAGCAATTTCAATTCAACGAAGTATAGAAATATGTCTGAACCATGGGAAATGACAGGAGTTCATTTATTAGTATATTGTCTGGTTTAACATTGTGCTACCTGTGTACACCTGGATTTTGTTGATCTATAAAAACATACTGGTAATCTCACACCCAAAAGAGAAACTCAATGGGACATGTTTAACCATACTATATATATCAAAGCAATGAAACAGATTCAATAATTCACACAATTTAGCCTAGCTGCAGATTAAAAATTCAACAAAGTTTTGAGAATGGACCAGGAAAATATAAAGTTTTTACAGTATTTTATCCAAACTTTGTACATGAGAATACACGCACAATTACAACCAATTTAGCAAACCTAAACTTTGAAACAGCGCACATGCTAAGTTTAGCCTCTACTGCTATACGTAAAACATAATATGTGTGTTGATTCGACCATGAACCACAGAAGAAAAAATCTACTAGATGCAACTAAGAATAAAATTGTCAGAATTAAAGCACAAATTATATTCCTTTCAAGAACAACTTACACACAAAAAGACCTGTCAATTCATGCACATCAGTTTCTAACATTCTTGTTCAAACATGCATAAAGTTCACATTTGTTTTCATTCAAATTTAGCAAGTAGGAGTTGGTACTGGTTTACATTATAGTTGGCATAAATGATTAAAAATCACATAATTATCACAAAGGGATTTAATTTCTCAAATCAATCCATTTTATGGGGTAAAAAATATAGAAATCTGAAGTTAATATCACTTATCTTGCAACGATATTCAAGTATTTTTTGCACAGGATTGTTGAAGGACTATTTTTTGTGTGTAAGTAAAATCTACCTGAGTTATGAAGTATTTTATTAGGTTAACTCATCAATTTTATGACACCATGTAAACATCTATGCAACTTTTTATAACTACAATTGTAGATTTCCACTGTTACCATGGTTTCTAAACAGTTTACTATTTGATGAGATCTGTGATGTAATAGAATTGTCTTGACAGACCTGGGGAATCTTGCTGTTAACCAGACAAGGTTTTTAATACACCCGTCATGTACATTGTAATTTATTTCAACAGAGAACCCTGGTAAAAAGGCCTGAAGCTGCTCAGGTAAACCTTCCTTAACAAAAACATAATGGTTAGAATTATTAATTCCACAGGAAATAATTATTGATTATAATCACATATGACTAACAATTTATCTTGTCAAATAATATTATCTATCTAAAATCATAATCAATGAAATAATGTCCAGTGTGGTTATAATTTTTAAAGAGTTTTAGGAATGGATAGGTTATCTTGACTTCTTTAAGGGTTGGTAGTCCTTTGATGGGGTTGGGGGTGGGATGTTATAATCACAAGTTTATGGATGTCGGATTTCTTTTATTTGTACTTTCCATGGGTATGTATTAAAGATTATATCCTTTGAAGGAGGTGGGGGGATGTAGTCATCTTCAGTGAATAGTTTATTTATGGTTGTCGGTATTGCTGTATTTACACACTTTCCTGGACTAATCCAAGAGTTTTATTTCAACCATGTATCCATCCCAACCACTTGTGAGACCCATAGACCACCTAGGAGAGTTGTATTGTCTGGGCCACACCAATACCCCTTGTCAACGGTAATTGTTCATTGGGGGACTGGTTGAGATAATTTGCATAGTATGTAAGTAGATGTGGGGCTACAGATACCTACAGTAATTGTCACTGTAATTAAGGCTAGGGTCATCATTAAAATCATTCTACAATCAAAATAGATTGCAAGCATCTAAATTGGCAATAACGATTACATAATTAGTGGGGGGAGTAGTTAATGTTGATGTAAGGCATGGTAATAATGTTCTGTGCAGTGAATACAGCTAATTAGCAATCAGGGTTGATGATTGGTGTCATCTCTTGACGCTTTCCCATCTTTCATCAGTATGCCCACTAAAAAAACATAACAATTTCGATTTTGGGTCAATACGATACAAAGTTTGGTTTTCTTGTGAGTCAGCAATTAAATGCATGTACATGTGGTAGGGATAGGGGAATATTATGTTTTGCTATGTCACAAGAAATTGCTGTGTGTTTTTATTTATAGTGGTACAAGAAATTACGATGTCAGTGGAGAAAGATTATATTGGCTGCATCAGAAGAAATTGCGATGTGTTACTTTTTTGATAGTGACACCACAGTTTGCTGTGTTTAAGTGGCACAAGATATTACTGAGTGTCAGTGGGGGAATGATATATTTTGCTGTGTCACAAGAAATTGCTGTGTTTTTTTTTTTTTTTTGTAGTAGCACAAGAAATTGTTGTGCGTCAGCGGTGTAATATATGCACTTCTGAGAGTTTATAATGCCTTTCATGTAGCATGGAATATGATATTTTTATACAAAATACTTGCTGGTAAAATCAAGAACCTTAGCAGGCAAAGACATCTAACATTGTATGTATATTAGACATGTATATCTTGACTTATTTACCATGAAGTGAACATTGATGTAATCTAGTTTTGCATGTTCAAACTGCCAGTGACAAGTCTGTGAATAGTTATTAGGAATGACAATACCTGTATACACACAACTCGTATGTCAGTTTCAACATTTTGCATTATGTTCATTCAGTCAGAATCGTTGCCATATTACATGTGTGCTTTTACTCAGATGACCACAATGGAAATGCGAGGGCTCTGCTAGGATGAGTGTTAACTTGATCACAACTGTCTACAATGTACCAAATATCACATTTGGCCAAAAGAAGAGAGACAATGACGACACACACAATGTCATTAAATTTGAACCCTGTTATTAAAAACCATACAGAATGACACAATAACAGGTTTCTCAGCTCTCCAGGACACATTCTGTTGATTCTATATGATGCATGTACATGTATGACGTACATCAGTTTTCGTGATGTAGAAAAATTTCATTTACTTTACATCCGTGTGAGACAATTACACATTTGTATTGATTCTCAGTAGAATTGAAAACTTTAACTTCAGTTGACATGAAACCAAATAAGTGTGACTTGGTTGTACAAAACACGTCATAACTCCATTTTTTCCCTCATTTTTATCTTATCTGTGTATCTATAATCTTACTAAGGAGCATTCCTTAATAGTTATAGTCAAATGCTTTATACATACAGCAATAAAGTAGATGAATCTTAGTCTAGTTCCTATATGATGTTACGATTACTATCATCATCTCCATTCACGTATAGGGAAAGTCCTTATTCTAACACAGAAATCTGTGCTACCCCGACTGCGTTCATATAAATGTGATCACGTTTTGGCGTCCCTACATGATTTTAGTTTCAGACTGGAGAGGTAGAGTTCAGGTAATGAGTAATTGTCTAAAGGAACTAAATAATTGCAAATGATGTTCATTTGTGATGGAATACTACTGACATGCGTCTTTTATCGTTTGCCTAACGGGGGTAGCACAGATTGTTGTGCTAGAATAACGACTTTCCCTATAAGTGAGTGGAGATGTGGTAGTAATCATAACACGTCATATAGGAACTAGATTACTGAATCCAAGTCTGAATCTGAATCTGAATCTGAATCTGAATTCCTAGTTACCCTTTACATTTTAGTTTTACATCTACACTCTAATTGCTTTGTTTGTTTAAAACCAATTAAGCACACATAATCACCCCATCACATCCCTTGTCCTCCCAGTAGTAATCACATATTCAGATCATGTCATGATCATTACACTCTTGAATACTAAAAACCTACCAGACTTTTAGACTTTAGGTTTACATCACAGGGACCAAACTTGACTTTAGTCTGACTTAACTTATAAACTGAGTTTTAGCTGCATTGAGATTGGATTTGTCAAATGTACTACCCTTCTTATGGATGGGTGATCACTGAGAACAGGGTCAACAACTTGGACCACCGGGTCATCAATTTGGACCACCGGGTCATCAACTTGGACCTGAGTCAACTCAAATGTATTCATACTTGTAGAGTTAGTCAGCTTAAATTTAATCCTGACTTGATAATGTTTTATATCTTACTTTTTCACACTACTGGGACTAACCTAGCCTGACTCTTGGCTGACTCCAACTGTTTTTTTTTTTTAAAAATCAGGTTAAGACCAGGGCAGACTCTATGACAGCTTAAAGTGTGCAGTGTTGGATCCATAAATACTATTAATAACGTAACTTTTTTGGAGATTAATGTGGCTAAATTATAATTCAAACAAATACTAGGTGGAGGTGGGGTGGGGTGGGGTGGGGTGGGGTGGGATGGAGTTGGATGGGGTGGGGTTGGGGGATAAACAGGTAAGAAATATTCAAACTTCTAAGATATTACACTGCGTTCCCTATCACAATAATGGTACTAATACGGATGTCGATGCTACAGTACTGAGCAACAAACTCATGTTGTGTGAGTAAATGGGGAGGAGGGGGTTAAAACGTGTGAAATTCAAGAAAGATCTCACAGTGGACTCGTTCATCAATGGGACAAAACGTGTTGATTCACATATGGAGGGTGATTATCCCCTTCTGTTACTGAGATTCTATAGTTCTGTGCGAGAGATATTAATTGTAAAAAGTTCTGACTCATCTGAGCACAGAGTGAAAATTATTTACTTAAAAAAACTAATATTATATTATATATCGTTATTAGGAATCTCCCCATACTCCATCTTATTGTCATCTACTTGTTTCGTTATTGTTTTAATTTAACTTGATGTCATATAATCCCCCTAAGTCACTGAAATTAAACATCCTCACCCTGTCGACTCAAAGATCATATGACCCCCTAAGTAACAGCAGTAAGCAAAGCTGCTGAAGGCAGCTTATAATATAGTGGCAACAACCTCTAAATATTAATATCTGACATTTTAAAGTTTTAATTTGATACCTTCTCAGTAAATATATGTATCTGAAAGTATTGGAATAACCTAATAGGTCATAGACTGCAATGAATTCGATAATATTGTGATTATGTCGCACAAATGCTAAACTCAAACAAATGTAGGTTCACATCTCATTAAATATTTGTAAATTATATTACGAATAATGATTTGAAACTTAAGTTATATAAAAATATTTTGCTAGTTTTCAAACCAAAATCTGACATCAAATATGTCTAAAATCTATTTAAATAAATGACTTGAAACTAAATTAGTTGAAAATATTTCACTAGGTTTTCATATTCAAAGTAAACTTTGATATCAAATATTTACAGCTCTAATAACGCCTTCAAAACCTTATTTCACTTGGCTTACATTTTCAAATTAAACTTTGATGTCAAATGTTGTTATACAATATAAACTATGCTGATATATAACTGAGTACACTTGAGATGTGTAAATGAATTACAGCAAATATGAGAATTTAGATCGGAAGACTTGGGCTGTAAATCTGTCAATACTGAACAGATCGTTATTCTGCAGAGACATCCACTTCTGTGACATCAATGGAACTTATCCCAATAGACATGCACTTCTCACCTTTATAGCAGCTCTCAGAACTCACTTCTACTGATATCATAATATTAAATTTGTCTTAGCTTAACCTTCAATATATTGTATTTTACAATTAATTTTCACTGTCCAATAGATTTTCCGGAACGGAATCTCTTAAGACCGAGTGATCTTACTGCATGCTTACGGCAGATTTATTAGCTTGACCTGACTTAGCATAGGGGTAAATTAATCTCTCACTTCCCAATGCTTTAAATTGAAAGCCAAGGTTCATATGATTTACATGTGTGTACACAGACATGCTGTACGTCAATAATTTCATCTTGTACTCTACGTACTTATACAGTTTGAAGTAAAATTGTAGTGAAATGATAATTCGATACAATGCTTCAGGGCTTGAATTAGTTTTTTTCGTTGGTAATTCCAATGGGCAACTACTTTCAAAATAAGTAAAATTGTTGCAAAATAACTGAGTGTTCATACATTGCTTAACTGCATCACGACTCAAAATACTATTTTCTTCTTTGGTAGTCCCAGTGGGATACCACTTTCCGAAATTGGTAGCCCAGGGATGGTAACCAGCACTACCATATTTCTGAACTGAAAACAGAGGACCCATACAATACTTTCATGCCCCTAAATCTCTAAATTGTTCGACAGCCAGCAGTTGGCCGAGCGGGCTACCAGCTGCAAATTTTGGTAACTCCATGACAAGATTGGCCGTCTGCATATATGCAAATCAAAATTTTGAGCCCTGTAAAATAGTATTGGTTTGTTTCTGGTTCAGAAAGACTTGTATGACACTTTACTGACCCTTTTATTGTTACAAATATTTTTTTTAGAGAGATAGCTAATCTATTTGTTAAAAAAAAGAAGACAATGGTATATGTAAAAAATGAACTATTTTCACATTCCGATCATATACAACATGTTTGTAAAATTCCAACATTCTTGCTATTGTTGAAATAAATATGATAAATTTACCTTTGAATCAGTTTTTAGATATAAATAGTCCGACATGTATTCAACATTTTTGCTGCAACATGAATTTTCAAGTATACGTTTGTCAATTATAACGAAACATTATGAATATGCAGATGAAAAAATCAGCTGGTACCGACATAAAATTGTATATTGTTATTAATAATACTTATATTGTATTGTTCAGTTATTCTACTTTATCCCTTTTGCTTTATGATATTGTCATTCAAAATACTGGTCACATTGACTGATATTTTACACTTTTATGTGCTTGTCCTAGTAAAACTAACTTCTTATCTTGTTTAGAAAACCTTAGAGGGCAACTAACATGGGCATATCTCAACCTGGGTATGTGTCTGTTACAATATTATTAACCTGGGCATGTGTCTGTTACAGTGTTACCAACCTTGACATGTCTTTGAAACTGTTACTAACCTGGGCATATGTCTCTGTTACTAATCTGGGCATGTGTCTGTTACAGAGTTACTAACCTGGACATGTGTCTGTTACAATGTTAAAAACCTGGACATGTGTCTGTTAAAGTCTTAGTAATCTGGGTACACTGTTACCATGTAACTACACTGGATACGTGTCCATCATGATGCTATAGTGGTAAAATTACATATACTATCGGTAGTCTATCATAAATTGTACTTATAGCTTTGGTTGATCATTGCTATGTGAGAAGTACCAGTAGTCATTGACAGGTTCAACACTCAAACAATAATAGATGCACATGTAGTCATTAAGAAGGCAATTTAAAGTATTGATATATTCTAAGGAACACCACAATGAATCATCCCATTCCAGAGATACATTGTACATATACACTAGGAGTAACTTCACAATCTATACATGTATTCATCTAATCTGAATCACAATTCATATGTAGTACTTATACGAGCCCCGTCACTGCCTGCTGTTTGTATCTGAGTGGCTAAAGTCCTTGGGCAAGATTTGAACCACGACTGTGCCTCAGTCAACCCAGCTGTATAATTGGGGACGTGGTAGGATGTAGGTTGCAATGTGAAGGCTTTAATCCTATGCGCTTAAAAGGCTGCAATGGATTATATGCTCCCCGGGGAGTTGAGGAAGACTAAAGGGCCATTGTGCCGTTCTGATCCGAGCCAGGGGTAATAATAGTAAAGCACTTTGAGCACGGAGTGGGAAAGCACTATATAAGAACCCAACATTATTATACTGCATGAATTGTATTAAATTAGAGACATCACTATTTTCAAAGGAATTAAGGGTGGATTCTTTCAGTGAAATTGAACAGACCAATGTTCTGGAGTCTGGTGTCTTATAATACCCTTTGAATGATTGATCAATTGGTTGGTTGATTGATTGATTGATTGATTGATTGATTGATTGATTAAATGACTGATTATACATGTGAAGTTACACATGTGACATATGACATATGACATGCTAGTTCATGTAAATGTGTTTCATTTAGGTTGAATACCAGTGTCTGTCTCACATGTCTAAATTGGTTAATTATCTATTCTGAAAATGACAGACTGAACACTTTGAAGTTAGACAGGTTATTAACAAAATATGTGTCGATCTTCAGAAGAGGATGTTCGTGCACTATTAGTACACTGCTTTGTAAGTATTTACATAAGGAGGAATGCAGGCTCTGCATAGAGATGACTGATACATATTGACTGCCTGGCAGAAACTAAAGCGGAAATAAACTCGGCTATATTGGTGTAATGCAAATGTAAACCACAAAACAGGTTATCTATTCACAAGTAGTAATTGTTACCTTTAAGTTACTAAAACAGGAAGCAAATGGATGTATTCATTCATATGCTAACACTTTCAAGTTTCAGAGCTTGGGTGAATGATCAGTACAGTGCTTTTTGCATGATAAAGTAGCAGATGTCTCGTGTTATCAAGTACTTGTACATATACACCATGACATTTGGGAGGTACTTCTTAATTTCCATTTCGGGTACATTGTATACTATGACTTACCTATGGGAGGTACTTCTCAGTTGCAAATCAAGCTTTTACACATTTCACCTGCTGGGTAATTTGTAGATGGCTTTTAATCCTTATTGACTTACTCATGGTGAAAGTTTTAGGTTATACCGGTGGTGAAGTGATTGATTTTAAGTGCTTCTACATTGTATATCACTTGCACCCGATTTACCCTGTCAACTCTGTAAACTTGCAAGTGATGAGTTAAATTCCAACTTGTGCAGTTACTCTATTGATATGTTCTACCAAAGCACGGTGGCAGATTGTTATATATTGTAACACATGTACCTTTATTAAAATCAAGATGGAAAACTGCATACAGCTGTTTAGCACAGAGCAAGTGTCTCTTCTTCCTACATCAGGATAAACTTGTTAAGTAAGATTTTTTACTCAAGCTTAAGTACGAATTTATAGTAGCTTAAAAAATTTTCATTTGTAACACTGTTTGTTTTTCCCAGTGCAATACATATCTTCTTTGTCAATCTCTGTGTTTTTTTTAAAACCTTTCTGCTTTATTTGCTTACAGGCTGCCATCAATGTTATATGCTTATAATGACAGTGGCTTAAAGAAGTTTACATTCTAAACATCTTAAATATTAACAGCATGTTACTAAGCTAGATAATTCTTGTCAGTTCTCCATTCCTCCAGACATTGGATATCTTATTGCAATGTCAGATAATCTGAAATTATTAATAAAAGTATATTGTCCCATATCTTTAAAATGCATTTTGCTTTCAATTACTATGATGACTATTCCCAGAAAACAAGCTTTTTCCTTAATTCCATGAAAACAAGCCTTTTCCGTATCCGTATATATAAGTAGATATTACTGTACATTAAATAAAGTTTATGAATAAGACTCACGAAATTATGTTACTTAGACTCACTTACAAAATGATATTACTGAAAACCATCTAATGACGGTCAGCTTCACTCTTCTTCCTAACTTCATCTTTCTAGAATCATTTTATTGCATAATAAACAAGTCTTAAAATTCTCCATGTACATGTGTATGAGGTTTTTGCTTCACCTTTGCAGGTGTTCACTTACAAACACTATCACTATCTATTTAAATATCAGTTTTTTTTCAAACTACTGAACAGGAAATGTGATTTTTGAGGAAACCAGTACAGCTGAAAATGTGCAAATATTTGTAATATGTATTCTTGATGAGATGAATGTATCTTAGCATCACCATATGAAATATACCGTGATGAATTATGTCTTTTGTTTGCACATATATTCATTTTCCATGATGATATTACATTTTCCTGATATTATACATCATCACAGCATACACAGTGACACATATTTTCTTTTTTGCAGAGAGAGAGAGAGAGAGAGAGAGAGAGAGAGAGAGAGAGAGAGAGAGAGAGAGAGAGAGAGAGAGAGAGAGAGAGAGAGAGAGAGAGAGAGAGAGAGAGAGAGACTGTGCATGAACTAAACTTACAGGAGAAACGAAGTTGCCTTGATGTATCACCCATGGTGCATGTTTTTAACACAAAAATAGACACAATTTAACTCTACACTTGTCTGTGTACGTGTGTGTGTACAAAACATCATGTCTCATTAGTGAAACACCAAGACATCTTAATTTCTCCTGTAATTTATCCATTGGTCTTTTGCTATTTCTTGTATCTGAATCATGCCTAGCAGACATCAGAATAGTGATAAAGATGTTTTGAATACTATATTTACACTACATCATGATTGTAGATATATCTCTCTACATGTACATACCCTCTTCCTTGGCCTTTTTCTCTGCTTCTTCTTTCTTCAATCGCTCTTTCTCTGCCTTAGAGAGTTTTCCTTTCTTGCCGCTTTTTGCTTTAGGAGGCTGTAAAGAATACAGAAACACCCACAATTAGTTCATTTGTGGAAAATCTTACCAGGATCTCCATTGCTGCCAGAGAATATAGCTGCCACAAAATACATCTTTGCAGTTACTTTCAAATATCTTTGATGAAAATATTTCTATTGACAGCCGCCTATTTATCTCACAAATAAATCGACATCAAAAGGATTACTATGAATTACTGATTTCTATCACCATAAATACTTTATAACATGTTACCATGGATACCAAATATTTAAGGAAAGCTGTCAAAAAGCATTATTGTATTATAAGCATCAAATGACAAAGTGTAAGCATTAACTTGTACTATACAATAGTATGTCAGAGTACAGACTATTAACACTTCTTTCTTAGAAGGCAGGGTCAATTCTAACTAAGAGTGTTCCCAGCTGCAACTTGCCGTAATCAAATCTCCAAAATTATGCTTAAATGATCAGGTACAATGATCTAAATGTTAATAGATATACCTAATTTTATTAAGGGTGTTAGATTTAAACTTTACCTGATTTCTACTTCTCACTTACAACGCGTTTTATAATGTCTGGGTTACCAAATAAATTTGACTATATCTCACCTCTATTATTAAAGCGTCTACAACTCATAACTATTATTAAAGCGTCTACAACTCATAACTATTATTAAAGCGTCTACAACTCATAACTATTATTAAAGCGTCTACAATTCATAACTTACAAATGAAGAACATTTTGGAAATCGAGTAAATTTTATCAGCTTTTCCTGTCTATTACACTTTTATAACCCTAACATTGAACATCTTGGAAATTGAGTATGTTTTACCAAATCCCCCTCCCCCCTCCTCGCCCCCCTCCCTTTTTATACCGAAGCAAAATGCTCAGAATCAACATTGCGATGATAACATGGTTTTCTGTAAATTTACCATATCCCTGTCAAACTATATGTTTTTCTATTTAAGCTATGTAGACCGACTCTAGCATATTTACCAAATACACTATGGTATACTGATTACTCTGTACACTTAAATCCACAGCCGAAACACGGAATGCTTACACAATGGCTTAACAGTCACTATGTAAGTAAGACATAGAAAACGTGTGACTTTTCAAATTCTTTCACCTGTAACACATTGCCTGTATGAATACTATAGACATAATGCCTCATGTCTCCTTAATTAATCACTGTTGAATTTATCCCTTTCCCTCAAGCTTATCCAAAATTCCCCCAAGCTGATCCAAAACGACTGAATTGACAGCAAATATCTCAAACGAAAACCTAAATCAATAAAACATGTAAAGTCTGTAACACTACCTGGTAGAACTGTAAAAGTATGACTACGAGACAAGAGTTGGTGTTCTAATTTTCTAGCGATTCTGTCTGATAACTACAACCTAAGATCTAGCTACAATTATCATAATCATATCAGGAGATGCCACGCTGGGTACAATCAATCAATCAATCAATGGCTTCCCTAAAGCTGTCTCAAGTCCATTAAAATATACAAATAGCACTGAGCGTTTTTTTCCTTAGGAGAAACCGATTCCTCCCTCATTTGTCATTCTAATTTAAATACATTCTTAAAATGCCTAAGGGGCCTTCTCAATAGCTTGCTTTTTATTCTTCTTGCAAACTTTTGCTGCTTTTGTTCTTGCTGCAGCTTCCGCTGGTTAATTGATGCTAATATAACAGATAATACCTGCCAGCCAGGCTCATCTATTCAGTAAACGGGACCCCGACTACATAACAGCCTTTGATACTTTCAACTGTGTAACAAAACTGCTGGGTATATAGTCTGTTACAAAGCTGTCTTGTTGCTTATGTCAACTTGGCCAGACCACATTTAGTGTGTTCATTCAACTCAATACGACTTTGATGATTCCCTTGTAGTTCTATACACAGTTGATGCTTCAGGTCTTTTGATGTCGTGGACTGTAAAGTTCCCCTGACACACTGCATTTTTTTTCCACTATGTAAAATTTCATCTTAACTCATACATTCCATTTCATTAACTTTAAAATTCCATGTTTTTAGTTAACCCTGGATTATATCCCAGAATCATAGAAATTGTGTTTTGCTATGAGTTACCCACTTTCTCTCAAAAATAAATTATTGGTCCAGGAGTTTGGTATGCAAATTTCTATATATTACTGTGCTCTGCCAAAACACAGAAATTGTTTCCTGATGTGGTGAGTCAAGTATCAACTTTATTCTACTAAACACAGAAAAAATTCATGGGGAGTTAGGTATGCAAATGTCTCTACTAGCTCTGTTACTGAGTTTAGCTAAAACAGAGATTTTGTGTCATATCACTGTCAGTGGTTAATTGTTAGGTGACTGATGGTCATCATCCTCCTATCTATTCCCTAGAATGAAGACATGACATCACATACACCTTTGTACAATGCACAAACTCCACACAGCAGACCTCAGGATTAGCAAACACTGTGTATTACGGAATCCTAACACAACTACTTGGAAATTGCAATCTAAATACTCTTCCCCCAAGGAGTCGGCCTGAAATGTTACTAAGATACATGCTCTACAAACTAGTGCAGTTATTGTACTCTAAATCTCAGGTCATTGAACACTTCATAGGAGTACATATAGGCAGTATATCACGACTTTTATCTTTTACAATTGTAACGACAGTAACTATCCAGATCTCCAGTAGCACATCCTTATAAACCCACATTTTCTTTTTAAGGTTCCTACAGTCCAAGACACACTGTCAAGAGGCCGTGATATTTTGCTGTGTCGTGGAAGCAATATCAGCCCTGGTTTGCAAGAATGCAGTTACTATAACATGAAATTGACATACAATGTAAACTGTGCTTAAACTCTAAAAAATCACTGCCATTTGTCACATTTACGGTTTGTAAAACTTAAAGCTGTGATTATACCTGTTAAATGTTTTTCAAAGATATTGGGAAACCCTGGTAACAAAGTGAGGGAATCGGGTGAAACTGACATCAAAGTAGTTTACCATACAATGATACAATGAACCATAATTTGGTATGGAAACCCTGACAAAGTGACTGGAGACCTAAAAGGTAGATGTTACTTACTTTAATACTGCCCTCAGCTAAAACACTGTACTATAAAATACAACTGTTTGTACTTATGCAAATTTATGTACAGGTAATTGCTACAGTCTAATATTGCACCTATATGTAGATAACGTAATTATGTTGGATGCCCTAATATCACAAAGTACATGCATGTACCCGTAAGTTGTTACATGTCAGAGCTCTAGCTGCAGCTATGGTAGCTTTAACTTAAGGTTCATCAGGTGAGGAGATACAAATCTAGCAGAGATTTGATCTCGTCATATTTTTTGACAACTCTGAGTTCTACATAAAAGTCATCGTACAAAACGAGGGCAACTCAGTCTATCACTCATATGTAGCATATTTTCCTCTTTGCTTGAAGGGTTCCATCTAAAGATTTAAAGAAATATGCTGAAATTAACGTACATATCTGTCAAACGTGTCTAATTTGCATACAGCTGACAGCAACAGTTTGCATACTCTGTCTGGAAGTACAGAGTTAATGGAATACATTTCCTTTTAAATGAATGATTTGAGTGTTTTGATGTATCTTGAAGTGTGTTTTTTCCAACTTGCCTTGATGTAGAGATAATTCCCTATGGGATAGAGGTCTGTTACTTGACTGCAAATGTAGCGATTTGAAAAGTTCTCATTGTTTTAAACTTAAGGAGGTTTACTGTTGTAGCTGATTAGTTTGGCAAAACAAAGCTATTTTACTTGAAGACAAAAATATAACAGACTGGAGGCATTAAAGCTGACAACATTCTACCACTCTCAATTTAAGAATGAGACGATGTGATTGGTCAAGAAATATACGTGGAGAATCTTACTGATGCTACATGCATGCATAATTATATAAATTGTACCGGTATATGACCTCTAGGCCACTTTGGTATGATACTAGTTGAGATGTTATCTGAGGTTTTAAATCTGAATATTACCAACTCAGATCTTTCGATTCAAAGCCAAAGATAGCTTCTAGACTAGTTAGTTTAAAGGTTTTGAATCTAAGAGATGAGATTTGAAGTCACAGATAGCCTCCAGACCAAGACTAGTACGATACTGACATGCAACAATTGTGACCGGTGATCTCCTAATACTACTTAAGAAAATCCATTGTTTATCATTTTGACAAACAACAAATTTGTGTTTAAATCTAGAAAAAGGCACATTGCTAAAGTAGAAATCTCAATGATGTCAGTTTATTTTCCAAGATTATTACTTTCAATTTATCAAGATTAATATTTTCTGTAATAATAATAATTATACTTCAGAAACTAGATAATATCTCTTTTCCATATCCGTGAACATAGTTATACTCTATACCTCATGACAAGTGAATAGCTCTAGCGTGCCTTTTACTTCTTTAACATTAAGCTACATTGTATGGATCTGGACAGCATGGATTCTACACAATGCTACACAATTGACATTTTCGTGTATGCAGGTAATCACTTTATTTGAAACATACACACGGAAGTACTATGCTGACTATGAAATTCCTTGATGTTTTCAGATCTTTGTTCTGACTTCGAAAATTTCATGAAATTTCTATTTTTTTCTTAAGTATATTCAACCTAACATGCTATGTCAATGACATTGCGACTATTCATTTGGAACTGTTCCTATAAAAACAACCACCTGAACAGTTGTTTCAAGTGGTAAAGAAAACAAAGGTGTATTCTTTATGGTATAGTGCCGAGATAGTAGTTCAGACGTTTTTTTTTGTTACAATACAAGCTACAAATATGTAGTGTTGTTGTTAAGGGTGGTATTGAGTGGGTACAATTTTACCTGTAAGTTCTTGCAGTGTTTACTGTGGTTCCCAACCAAAATTGGAAATCTACAGTTAGTTTTACCAAATTTCTCATTCTGTTACAAGGGTGCCTCATCACAATGATAGAAGGTATAGAAATCAATGCACGTTTTACCAGCTTTCATACTTCTGTTCCAAATCTTAGCTAAATCACTGATTGAGAAAAAGCACAGCTATAGTGTCGTGATTCAAGTAACGACAATCTGATGTCTCTAGTCTGTTTGTACACATTTTGTAGGGATATGAAAATTCAAATTCAGAATAAAATATTTACATTTTCTCTGAGTCACTTGTGTTATTTCTGAGGTTTTTATATTAAGAACATCTTCCTTAAGATAATGCTAACATTTGAACTTTGCAAAGAGATATATAATTGGTATGGTTTTATGATTCCGATAGTTTTAATAGAAAATGTAAATAATGGTAAGAGTTACACCTTAATGTAACTACTGATTGTATTATGCTTCTTTAGAGCTACATCCTTATAATACACAATGCCCTAGCTAGCCGGTGGTTACCTGGTATATCATAAAAATGTTGTACATTGGTAAAATATATCTGTGCTTCCATAGCAATGTATTGGATGTTCATTCCAGAATTGCTCTTACATGTATAGCCCTGAAAACTACAAACATTTCAACTGTAGAACAGAAACATATTTACTCCAGGCTACAAAGCAACTTAAAAGATAGAAACACAGCTAAATTATAAGGTTTTCCTGCCGTCACTTGGGTTTAAAATCCTCTTAAATTCAACATTATTTTTATCATTATTGGGATCCACACCTGACTATGCATACAGGACATTTTAACTGTAGAACTGGACAGCATTTATTCCAGACTACAACTTACAAGTACAAGACAGAAAACTGTCTAAATTATAACAATTTTCTCTTCTGTCATTTGGGTTTAAAATCCTATCAAATTCAAGATTATTCTCATATATAGCCCAGAACCCTCGCGTACAAGACTGTCTAAATTGTTACGATTTTCTCTTCTGTCATTTGGGTTTAAAACCTATCAAATTCAAGATTATTCTCATGTATAGCCTAGAACCCTCGTGTACAAGACATTTCAACCGTAGAACTGGAGAGCATTTATCGCAGGCTACTACAAGACAACGAACTCTAAATCATAATGCTTTTCTCTACTGTCACTTGGGTTTACAATCCTATCAAATGCACTGCTGCACTTCGTAATGCAACCACTTTGTATGTAAGTCTACACCTTCTCAATCAGACACTTAGACTTTATAGTATACATTTTTCAGAGGTTCAGGTCCCACCTGTATGTAAAATGCACAAAGTTGAAATTCTTAGCCATTTATCAGATACAATATCACTTGGAATAATTGGCATTTCACACACCACTGTTAAAATTACACACTGAGCTGAGTCTCAATAAAGTACTGCATAAATTTGCATCTCATTATTAGTCAAGTAGCACATGGAACAGGTATTAAGCTTACTGGTTTAATTACTTGTACAAGAATGTATGTAACACAAATACAGATAAATTATGTGTAAATGCAGACATCTAATAGAACTTGATCCAAATGATAAAACTGTGTTTTCTTGTGATGTCCCACCATGTTGTGTTTCCCAACTCGTCAGTAAAATACACGACTGAACTCAGGTAGGTTTTACGTACTAGTCAAATAAAATATGGAACAGGCAACTTTAATACTGGGTTTATTATTAATCTGAAAATGTATGTGACAGACAATGTATACACAAAATGTTCTATTATTAAGACAAATTGGTGTTACTATCTCACAAAACTCTCTCCAAAACAATGATACTGTGATAGGACTGAACAACATGATATCTTACAGTCTCAGGCAAGAGTAGTCCAATTTTTTAAAACAGAAATCTGTGCTGAATTGTAAATTAGTAAAACGAGCGGTCCTGAATCCAGGATATCCTAATACATGAGGAAATGGCGTCCAACATGACTTAAAGTAGGCAGGTACAGAGAGTTGAGCGGTACATTATTGGTATGGAGAGCTTCTTGAGATAGTAACACCAAGACAAATTTCTGCATGCTCTGAGCTATTAAACATACACACCACCAACAAGCAATAAAAAGAATTCATACATAAATGATGCACATATGTGTGCCTTGCATGTATAGTCTAAATCTAAGCCAACATGGTGTGGAATCTAATACATGATAATTTTACGATGCGTAAAAATGTGATGTTCCATCTCTTATTATATATAGTAAGTTTTTATTATATATTATGTTGCTTTCATTGAAACCTACATGTATATCTTTTGAAGAAAACACACTCCAAAAAATAAAGATTTTTAACATTCAACTACCAATCACTATCAAGGCTATTTTGATATAACAATCTGCAATAGGACCAGCCAGTGATTCACGCAATAGAAATACTGACCTTTCCTGTATTCAGATCACCTGATAGGTATTTTGCTAAAGGTCAAAAGTCCCATCTTGTATAATTATCACGTGACTGTATGTTAATCAAGGATTTATACCATAATTATACATGTTTACACATTTCAGAGGGAGTAGTGATAATTATTTAAACTGCTGACCAATACAAATTTGATATTATTCTTGCATTAATATTAATATACAATCAATGTAGTATATTATAAATTATCATCTCAACTTGTACCCCTGCAGGACCCTGGGAACTTTCTGAATCAGCAAAAATAACAACAATGTTTAACTTTTCATTTCAGCTTACTGTAAATCATGCAAGAAACCTTGCTGTACAGCTAAAAAAAAATAATATTCACCAAAAACAAATATTCAAATTTCACAAAATTAATACTAACAGTTTTCACAGACATTTAAAGTTTTAGTAAAATCCATGTTTGTGTTTGGTTACATTATAACGTACCATCTCATGTCACTCTTAAACCTAATAAATATTAACACTTTTAAATTTTACAAAATTGTTGAAAATAAAACATGCTTCCCTTCTTACGAAAATCTAAGGGCAGTTGTCGTTGATATCAATTGGATAATTAGAAAATATCTGTGGAACAATGTTCAAGGCTTTCCAAGTCCTGGTCTACATGTACATGTACACAATTTAATGTAGTCTATCTTGGAGTCTGACCATCCACGCAAGGCAACATACATGTATAGCACCTGTGGGCTCTGTGTGAGTACCAGTTTCTGATTGCTTGAGTCATTACTCATTTTTTGTAAGTTACTACATAGTAAGAGATAGGGGAACATCAAATTTTGGTGCGTCTCTAGCAATTGTGTGCGCCCAAGTTACAGCACGTCAAATTGGCTGAAGTTAGAGGGCACACTGGTTGCATCTGGTGTGTACATACATATAGACAACAGGTATCCATTTAGATTTGAAAGTGAAAGTGTACAAGACTTGTATAATGTTCTGTAGTTTGCAATCAATAATACGGATGATAAATATTGTTACGGCAATCCTATTCCATCTGCAATGACAATGAACCTATGAGGGGCAGTCCCCACTTGCTGAACTACTTGAGAGACAAGCACTGATGATATGATTAAATGTAGTGCAATCATCTAATTATTTTTACAACATACAATACAGTAGCTGTCGTTTTTCTTTGTCATTTTCCTCTCATTGTTTTCACTTATCAGTAAAATTAACTTGCCCTAGGCTATCACATTCATACTTATCAACAGTCATTACTGTATTTACTTTACTGTTTATAGCATTTTAATGATTTTTCCAGCTATTCAAAGATGCCACTAATTGCATGTCAAATATGCAAAGGTCATATTTTGAAAACAGTGGCTTTCATACATGTATACACTTTAAAATATTTCAAGTATGTACAAAGGCAAACTGTCCAAATACAAATGTAATCCCTAGCTGCCTGTATATTAGAAATAGTACTGTGACTGTGAAGGCTTTACTCCTATGCACTTAAATGGCTGCAATGGATCAGAGCCAGGGGTAATAAGTAGTAGTAGTAGTAGTAGTAGTTTATCATAGTGACATGCAGATTTACTATAATTTACAACAAATATTCGTATACACATATACATCTGCCCAGCCCCTTCGGACTTATAAGTCACTTTTTTTCAAAACAAATTATAACTGTAAAACGCTTTCAGCATGGAGTGGGAAAGCGCTATATAAGAACCCAACGTTACTATCATTATTATAACTCGATGTACATACATACAGAACAGTGTCGTGTAAAAGTAACAAGTAAAACAGCTCTCATCAATAAAAAAATACAATTCTGATGTTTCAAATTAATAGTCTTTCACAAAAGATAAGGCAAGGTGTGAATTCAGAACCCAACAAATACATGTGTACTAAAACAGAATGATACAGTTTTCATCCGTAAAAAATGTTGTACAGTCTAACACTTTTAGTTATAAGTCAACATTGGAAATAGTTTTTGAACTGTGTACGCCTACTGAAGAAAACTGAAACTGAGAATGTCTGGACCTGAGAACAATTTAACTTTATATTTCCTCATTTCTGCTATTTGTAGGACAAAATTGTATTTTCATGGTTTGTAATTTTTGCACGTGGGCTAAAAATGCAATAAACACATATGTATGAGTGAAGAAAATGAAGTTTGTGAAGATACATCATGTCAACAACCATATAATACAGTATGTAAACCTGCCATATTGAATACTTGTCAAACAGTTGTACTACTACTAATACTACAATGTAGCACACATTTTACCTGCTTCATCATTTAATTCCATATTCTCACATTAATGTCATCTTATCAGTGGAGCAATAAAGATAGCATGGGATTAGTCTTTTATTCAGGTCCTGGACTAATTTTTTTCTCTAGCTCTGCCAGACAACTGTATTTCACACCTAAATTTTAACCCTATATTATCCAACATCATTCTTTGCAAGATATCATATAACTAGTTCATTAGATCTACTATTTTCCACTGAGTTATTCATCAGAACCTGCAAAAAGTTTTTTAACAACTGCAAAGACAAGTACTATCACTGTGTACCCTAAAATGTACATGTATACTAAGGAACAAGTCCAGCTGGTTTAGTTCATTATAATAGATGGGGGTCACGGTATCCAACAACATCCCCACACCTGAAGAGGCTGCCCTCTCTGGGGAAAATGGGGGAGGATCCAGGGTTCCCCTTGGTTGGGCCTTCAAAAAGTAGTAATTCCAAAAATCAATCTCTTGAAAAAAAAGAGAAATTATATCATCTTAGAAATAGTTTCTTTTACTGTACAACTTTTAAGTGACAACTTTATTTGTGGAGAAATGACTTAGATCACAATCTTGGTCTAATCATGTGGACTGGATATAGTGATAATGTCCCAAATGGGGGATTGTTAGACTGCCCTCTATAGGTGGTAGATGTACATATCTTGACACCCTCTATAATTTACATGTACTTATAGGTTAGCTCTTTCATGTCTAGACTAGATCTGTTCACTCTTTAAATTCAATACAAAACCCATCTTACTTAAAAACTACTAAAATATTGGTCTCTGAACACCTGAAGTACAAGTTCATACAATTCACTGCCTCTTAAGATAAAAATTTATTGTACCAAGAGAATATATTTAGAGTGTTGAGAATCATAACTTTTGATGAAATTCATATTTAGCTTTCTCTTCGGGTAAAAAGTCATCACTATATATATAATATATACTCTGGTACTGTCATATAATATCTACGCTATTTGTATAGCGGTGATGACATTACATTAGTGTGAAACATAGTCTGGTGTTGTGTACATTTCAATATGATAAACAAATAAAATTAATAGAAATCTAGGCTCTGTATTGACAAAGTAAAACTGCTGCAGATGCATGTAAGTAAGTTCTAAGTATGTATGTACTTGGGGGTTTTAATACAACATTGTGTCAATAGGTATTCCATCATTGCCACTTTGTGAATATACACACTGTATATTAAAATTACATTTCATTACTTCTTTGATATTAAATTTCATGGGCAATATTAACTATAATAACACTGTGTGAAGGAAATATTAGAATTTTGGTTTTCCCTAGGTATATACTGTATTTTCTCTGTGTACGGATGCAATCTGATTAAAATCCGATGTAGATGTCGGCTAATCGTTCATTGCTATTTTACCTTCGTTATTTTGCCTGAATTGACCTTCTTGGTACATGTTTACATTTTTTAGCCTGATCGCCTCCTCTACGTGCGGATGGTAATATCTCACGCTGAATCCTGAGCAGACAGATTTTGAAATTGTTGAGCAAGATAGTCATAAGATATAATCTCATTTTTTTGTCATTTTTTTTGTTCAAATCTACACTTCCTTGAAGAACTTCTTATGCTGAAAAACTAGGTAGCCACTTGAAAATGCGTTGCATCTAAATTGTAGTGGTTACATGGACATAATAGTACCAATTCTAGCCCTTTAGGATCCAGCTTTTAAATTATCACCATTTTCTGCATTATCATAAAATATTGGAGAATCAAGCTCGCTATACTATAGATGACTTGAAAGAATGTGTTCCATCAATTCAACTGATATGCATTATGTATCTAGGTATTTCCTTTTACACTTTCTACGTAGATAGCATTACTAGTATCTCTTAAGTTAGTATGACCTAAATATGGGACGTGAAGACCTTGGAATCTGGAAACATGTGACCTTCAATTTGACCTTGCAGGAATACTAAACTATGTTCTGTATTTAGGCCACACAGGATTTGCCTTTAGGTTTTACAGCATAGGTCAAAAGGAAAATATGTGAAGAGCATAAAGTAGGGTTTTAAAGACATTTTGGATATCACATTTGTTATATTTTTTGAGTGAAAACTGACTATAACTTGAAGGTATAATTACAATCATTTTGAAAATGTAGCACACTGAAATTTAATAAACTTTAACATATTTACAGAAATCTTACAGCTCAGTATATCATATGTATGGTTATTACTGAAGTAGAATTACTGAAAAGACCAACTTCCTACAAGGAAAATATCTATGAATATATACTAACCAGACCTGTATATAGAAATAGCAAGCAATGAAATACTACCCATCAACTTTCATGGTGGGCCTTCTCTGCATGTACATCTGTTTAAGATGCACTGAAAGTCAGTTCATTTCCCCTTTGACTTTCGCCTGAGGAAGTACTCTATTTTAGATTCGACAGTCCCCTGTGGGCGACAGATGTATACTGTCTGTGGGTAGGGTATGAATCAGTCTGTCGACTCTAAAAGCATTCATGAAGGTGTTTGTAAAATTTGCCATCATGCAGAGTAGAAGTACATCATAGTACATGTACTACAATTACAGAAATGTTGGAGTCACTTGCCTTACTGATGAAGATGGGTATAGATCCAACCTGATGTCACATGACCAAACCCTGGTGTAACTGGTGCACATTGCATAAAAGTAGCCATTCAGATTCAGAATACTTTTTCCCCGGATGGAAGACTGTTCTACTGTTACTGCACATGCCATGTGTTTTTTATGACGACAGTATTCATACTATGACCTAGTCTATGAATGAACTAGTGTTACAGCACTGTGATAGCTGGGTAGAAACAGCTGCAGTGTATGTCTTAATTCCCCCCCCCCCACCTCCCTGCATAGCGTGTGCATTCCATACAACATGAAGACATAATCACTGAAATGGTGTTCAAATACAACCAATAGAATTGCCACATTTATATATATGTCAATTACTGACCAATAGAATTGCAAGTAATGTGCCAGTTGATTGATCGTCATGACAACAATGTCCTTGATTCAGTTTTTGTTACTTCATCATTGTCTGTTTGTCCTTCAGCATGACAACTACACAGGAAGTATGAATTAATGAATTAATCTCTCAAAGTTTTCAAGGTATAAAACATTTATAAATGTCTTAATCTAACACTGGGAATACAACCACGATTCACATTATCAATTATTCATATTACTTCTATGATAAATTCATAATCCAAGGCTTTTTCAATCGTCAAAAAATAAAATAAATTGATGAATGAGAGAAATATGAATAATGATGACGTGGTTAATTTCAAAACTATCAAGTAATGCCAAGATGTAGAATCTGATTTTAAATCACAATGTTTCAAGAATTTGCTAATTGATGAGTCAAAACTAAATTAATTCATAAAACTTATATGAATATGATTTGATGAATTATGATGCCTGCACTGGTAAGAAAATAAACTGTTGTACTGTACTGCAAAAATTGTCAGCAACGAAAAAATGAAGATTTTTCATGAAAGGATTCATACCTTTTCAATGTTCAATTTGAACTGCTGAATCACCAGAAGTTTAACAATGAGATACAACTAAGATTAATTTTGATGCATGCAACAGAAAATGAACTACTTTACTGTGAGTGTTTGTAGCAATTATAAAAATGAAGAATTTTTTAATAAAGAAATTTATAACTTTTCAAGATTCAATTGTTGAATTTTCAGAATTTTCGGGAAGAGATATGAATATGTTGACTTGGAGGAATTTTGATGCAATCTTGAGGGGAAAAAAAAGAACTACTGTGAACATGTTGAGTGAAAAAAGAACAATTGTGAACATCTTGAGAAAAAGAACTACTGTGAACATCTTGAGAAAAAGAACGACTGTGAACATCTTGAGAAAAACAGAACTACTGTGAACATCTTGGGAAAAAAAAGAAATACTGTGAACATCTTGAGAAAAAAGAACTACTGCGAACATCTTGGGAAAAAAAGAACTATTATGAATTTCTTGAGAAAAAATGAAATACTGAACATCTTGAGAAAAAATGATCTACTGTGAACATCTTGAGAAAAAAAGAAATACTGTTAACATCTTGAGAAAAAAAGAAATACTGTTAACATCTTGAGAAAAAAAGAAATACTGTGAACATCTGGAGCAATGATAAGAATATTTTGAATTAAGTTAGATGTAATAAGCATTTCATAACTTTCAATTTTCAATTATTGAATCATCAAAACTAAAGGAATTGATGAGAAATAGGAATATAATGACTCAGATGTACTCAGAAGCCATAATTCTGTACAGGAGACATCTCAAGCAATGACTAGAAGATTAGAGGAAGACATTCCTCAAATTCAGAGTTTTACATTTCTCGGTACCTCTAGTAATAGCGTATTACCTCATGCTAGAGGGTCAAAATAGAACAAGAAGGTTGATTTATTCTCAATTCCTGCAATGCCAATAGCATTTTAGCCCATGGTAGAAGGTCAAAATAGAACAAGAAGGTTGACTTCATATTCTCATGTATGCCTAGTAATGTATGTGTAGCACATGGAATGGTAGTTAGGGCGTCAAATGTTATTTTTATGACACACCTAGGTGATATAGAATTCTACTGCTGGTACCGAGAACTGCTGCGTATTTTGTTATAGATTTCATCAAAACGTTTTGCTTTTTCTCTACATTTTAAGTATTTTCTACATTTTTACATTGACTGTCATATAACCATACTTGGACATCACCTGCCTCAAGTCAATGAACTAATGACGTTTTTAGAAATCATCCCTGAGAAAAATATTGCAAACAACAGTGACAGCAGTCTTGCAAATTTGTTATAGCTAATATAAACATCGAAATGAAAGTTGATTGAAAAACTAATATCTGGCACAAGGTGAACTGAGAAATCACTTTTGAAGTACAAATTGAAACTGTGATGTAAGAATAACTTATTCTTGGCATATGCTTGTACGATTCAAATGAAAAAATGATTGAGAAGAAAATATTTGGAGCAATACAAACTGAAGTAGGAATTGCAAAATTGAAACGAAAATGAGTTTTGATAGATAATTTTCATATTTAAAACAAAATAAAACTGAAATGTAAACTTTTGGAACATGACAAATTTTGAGGTAAAATAGCACATTTGATATGAAAATGACTAATTTTGACAGATTAATTTCATATTTTAAACAAAATATAGTTGAAATGCAAACATTTGGAACATGACAAATTTCAAAGTCCAAATTGCAAATGATACGGAACTGACTGATGTGGCTGTGGGGAGATAATCACACAAAATGATTGAAAAGCAAACATTTGGGGCATGACAAACTGTGGAATTATACCAAAGTCAAAACTGTTGATTTGATTGTTGATAAGAGCTAGACATGATTGAACTCAATTCATTAGTCTAGGAGGTAGATTTACTTCATGCATCTATGGTTAAATTACTCAAATTGGAACTCAATGTACCATACATTGATTATCGGATCGGACTACATGACAACTGATCATTTGACTAGACTATGGTTTAAATTTATATTCTCCACTGTTCATCAGCTAACATTAGGGTCACTTCAGTGAGTCTACCGAAACAGAGCATGTCAGAATAGAACAGATTCCTGTGACTGATGCATGACTGCCAGTGTGATGAATTCTGGGTATTTGCATGAGTGACAGCACTGTAGCAGTGTTCTCTATATAGCCATACTTTCATTCAAGCATAGCACGAGGATGCACAGGATAAAACAAGTTGCAAACGTGAGTTCAAATACTCTACATATCCACAGTGTCTCTCAGAAACAGAACATTTTGAAAGATAAACTGACTATATTAGGCTCACATGTTCGCAAGGGTCAATCTGTTGACAAAGACTGAAGTGTGCAGTCGAAAATTTCAGATAAATTTTCAAGTTGTGTTTGGAACAAAAATACTATAAACTGACAGTGTTGTATGATTTTGTGTACATACACTGTTCATAGAACAATCCTGATTATCTTCAGTGAAAATACCAATAGTATAAATATATGGCGAATTGCTAATGACCACAGTCTCTCCAATACGTCTATTCCAGGTATTCTATGAATATCTAGTAATGAATGAAGACTGCCTAGTTTGAGAAAGGAAGTAATTTTCCACCTCAGGACATTGTAGCCATTCGGAATAAACAAACCTCAGTCTTGACCTAGTCTTACTTCACGCTTGCGAGCACATGTTTTGTGGGTGTGTGTTGTGTTGTGTGTTCCAATCTATTCGACATCAGCTTGTTTGGTTCCTCTAAATTCCAATGCTGATACACCATTTATGTACAGTAACTTTAGCTAACGTAGATTGACATGTCTGTTATTACTTGTTTTTCAGGGACTATTAATTAGTACTACCATCATTACTTCCTATACTTACAAATGTACACATACACCGTACCGACACACGTTATCACTAGTACATACATGTATATTGTAAGAGTAAAGCTATTTTTTTTCTTTTCATATATTTCTGCTGCTTACAATCTCTGTCTGAACCTGAGAAATAAACCTGACTTAAGTTATGATGTCCTTTTCATCAGATATTAAGTTCATCTTTACTGTCAGTCATTTCTTGGATTTATTATTGGGTCTTGATTTGTTTTTGCTTCATGTACATTCGTCCATTCTTGTGATTTTACCACTGTGTTAAAGATTGAATGCATCTTGGGCACCGATTTCCCAGAAAATGACAACATTTTTTTAAAATATCTCCAACCTTTGCCATACAAAAGATTGTGATGTAGCACAAAGTGAAGCAGCTAGCCCAGAGGCTTGTCTTGGTGTTACGATCTCAAGAATCTCTGAGACTTCACACCAAGATATGGAGAGAATCTAAGATTGTATGACAAGTCTCTAGGCACAGAAGCAGCTAGCCCTGAGGCTTGTCTTGGTCTTACTATCTCAAGAAGCTCTTGAGTCTTCACACCACGATATGGAGAGAATCTAAGACAGTAACAGTAAGACAAGTCTCTAGATTAAGAAGCAGCTAGCCCTGAGGCTTGTCTTGGTCTTACTATCTCAAGAAGCTCTTGAGTCTGCACACCAAGATATGGAGAGAATCTAAGACAGTAACAGTAAGACAAGTCTCTAGATTAAGAAGCAGCTAGCTGTCTGTGTCTATGTCTTCTACAAGAGTTGAAGGTGTAGTCAGATAAAGATGGGTGACACATCACGACATAATAATATCAGCTGTTGACAAGTAATGACATCACATAGTGTGATGTCATTGGATCATATTGACCACGCAATCAACCACAACCTACACACACACCATCAATTAGGGTTAAATTAATAATGCTAATAGATAATAATGAGAATTTTCTATTTTTCAGAGACGTACCACATGTGAAAAATTATCATCCAAAGGCCATCCTCTGGCAATTATCTCTAGTATGTGAATAGGTATGATGGATGAGACAATTAAGGTCATACTACACTTTGTATTAAATTATTGGTGATCAAATATAATTAAGTGAAATAATATACTATGTACACTTTATTGCCAAACTGTAAACCTGGAAATATGTTTTGTATTAAGTGCATTTTGTCAGTTTTACAACGATTCATTTTCTTTGCCTTATTCCTTTTTGCAAGCTTTCTAAAAAAATGTGACTTGTGAGAGCACTAATTTCAACTTATTTGCCTTGATAAGAATATTTTCTTTTATGTATATTTTTTTCTTGTTTTTTTCTTTTATGTGATTTTGTCGTCATTGTCGTCGTCGTCGTCGTCGTCGTCGTCGTCATTGCTGTCGTCGTTGTTGTCGTCGTCATCATTGTTCTTCGATAAATACAATGTAGGGTGAGAGGTGAAATGTCTTTCACATTACACTTACATCATGTAGTCTGCCTGTAGAGGGGGCTCATCATGTTAATGATGTTAATATCATATGTTAATTTTATGTAAAATACTTGTAAGTTGTAGATCCTCAATTTAAAATTGTACATTATTCCCTAGTATTCTTTTTCTATGTTCCGCTCAGAAAAATACAAGTGACAAACATAATGTAACGGGTTGTGCCACTCTACATGTAAGGCCAAGACAAGACGTAATTCAAAACCAATATATCACCACTACTTTTAGCTGTATGAAGGAAAATATTGGGGGATAAAAAATACCTAGACCCTACACATATTCACAGTACTAAATATTAACGAAAATAATGGTGATATTGAATATTTTGACACATTTTGAGTACCCTGGGAGAATAAACGATTATAGATGCACACAAGTAAATCCAACAATGTAATTACTGTTTGCAGTGCTTCCGTTACGCTTTTTTTCTCCCCATTACATATTGTATACTATGCATAGACCCCCTGTCGGTGTACATGTATACACTGTGAAAATCAATACCGCTTGCTCATGGTGAAATGATGAGCATGTTAAATGGAAGATCTTATAAACACGAAATCGTCAGTGTAGAAATCTCAGATGAGTTTGAGATTAACTGAGAGTATAATGTCTTGATATCTCTAAGAAACTGATCAGGTAGCCATGGCATGCATGTCTTGTAGACACAGGAAGAAAACACAGATAAGAAATAGTGGGCTCTGGGCTACGTCTTGTAACATATATATATCTCTTCATTGTCTTATCAATATTGCCTTCCTGTTCTGTCACCTTTCGTAACTACAGTTAAGGGTCACATAGTATTTTTAACAGATGTTTTGTCCTCTGTTGAATCTTATGGATAATTTTCATGACCTGTAACATGGTGAAGTGACCAGATTATGAAGATATGGACATGAAATATGTACAAGTGACCTGACATAAGGACAAGTGACCTGTAATGTTGCTAAGATTCAAAACACTTGAAATATGTACAAGTGACTTGTAATGTTGCTAAGATTCAAATGACTTGAAATGTGTACAAGTGACTTGTAATGTTGCCCAGTGTCAAATGACTTGAAATATGTACAAGTGACTTGTAATGTTGCTAAGTGTCAAATGACTTGAAATATGGACAAGTGACTTGTAATGTTGCTAAGATTCAAATGACTTGAAATATGGACAAGTGACTTGTAATGTTGCTAAGATTCAAATGACTTGAAATTTGTACAAGTGACTTGTAATGTTGCTAAGATTCAAATGACTTGAAATATGGACAAGTGACTTGTAATGTTGCCCAGTGTCAAATGACTTGAAATATGGACAAGTGACTTGTAATGTTGCTAAGATTCAAAACACTTGAAATATGTACAAGTGACTTGTAATGTTGCTAAGATTCAAATGACTTGAAATGTGTACAAGTGACTTGTAATGTCGCCGAGTGTCAAATGACTTGAAATTTGTACAAGTGTCTTGTAATGTTGCTAAGTGTCAAACGACTTGAAATATGGACAAGTGACCTGTAATGTTGCTAAGATTCAAATGACTTGAAATGTGTACAAGTGACTTGTAATGTTGCTAAGTGTCAAATGACTTGAAATATGGACAAGTGACTTGTAATGTTGCTAAGTGTCAAATGACTTGAAATATGTACAAGTGACTTGTAATGTTGCTAAGTGTCAAATGACTTGAAATATGGACAAGTGACTTGTAATGTTGCCGAGTGTCAAATGACTTGAAATATGTACAAGTGACCTGTGATGTTGAAAGATGACCTTTTACAACTTACATGTATAAGGTGAAGAGTCAAGTGACCAGATATAAATATATGAACAGGTGACCAGTAAATATAATATGGCTAACTAAGCAAAGGACACCTGACCTAAGTGACCTGAGTAGAGATATGGACACAAATTATGATCTGCCATATGGCTGAGAATAGCAGTATTCATTTCAAACCTTAAATACACTTGCAGGCCTCATTTGTACACTTGAAGTACTAGTATAGCATCATAGATGACCTAAATATTAATCATATTTTAGTCATGAATAGCTGCTGTTCCACATATTATCAGAGCATAAAAAACTGAACAGTATACTTGGTAAGTAAATTATTCATGGCAACCATACATATATTCATTACTTTCTGATAAAGAAACAAAGATACAGAAAAATGAAGCAACTGATTATACTATGATGCTGCAGTATTCGATTATCGTGGAATTATACGACGACACTGCAGTATTCAATTATCATGGAATTATACGACGACACTGCAGTATTCAATTATCATGGAATTATACGACGACACTGCAGTATTCGATTATCATGGAATTATACGACGACACTGCAGTATTCGATTATCATGGAATTATACCACGACACTGCAGTATACGATTATCACAGAATTATACGACACCGCAGTATTCGATTATCACAGAATTATATACACTTCGAGAGTAGTAGTCGATTATTTCGGAATTATACTATGATGCTGCGGTATTCGATCAGTTGGGTAGTTGATTATCAATGAATTATACGAGACTGCGATAGTTGATTATCAATGAATTATATGAGACTGTGATAGTTGATTATCAATGAATTATATGAGACTGCAGTAGTTGATTATCAATGAATTATGCGAGACTGCGATAGTTGATTATCAATGAATTATACGAGACTGCGATAGTTGATTATCAATGAATTATGCGAGACTGCGATAGTTGATTATCAATGAATTATGCGAGACTGCGATAGTTGATTATCAATGAATTATATGAGACTGCGATAGTTGATTATCAATGAATTATCATGGAATTATCAATTATGTTGTCAATTTGACATACTGGCAAGATGTACATGAAGGTGCAACGGGAGAGGAAATTACATGTGTCAGCAGGTGTCACATGTTGATATTCATCAAATTTTATATATGAACACTGGAAATAGAAAACTTGGCTCAGCTGTCGGCACACTTGACACAAATTACTACATTTCAAATGACAGATACTACATTTGGTTCCTCAATTACAGCGTGCCAAGAAATGTAGTTGTCACTTACAAACAGTCTTATTCAACATACACAATGTACTTTTATGATTGAGAACATCAATTTAATACTTTCTGTTTAAGTTTTCTCCTAATCCATTTTACGTATAGCGTATGTTTCCGAAATGTGAAGAATTCCTAACATCATCCACATACATGTACATGTATACACACACAGCCTACCTACAGTCTTGAAGGTCAGCTGACACTACCTGTATTTTCGGATTCCTAACAGCTATTTTGATTTTTTAATATTTCAATTCAATGATCAGAAAACTTTATCAATATGGCAGTTGAGATTGCTGAAATAGTACTAGTGTCAGCCATTGTCAAGACTACAAGTAGACTTACACACACATACACAAGTGACACACACACACACACACACACACACACACACACACTTCAAGCTTAAAATCAGACGATAAGCAAATATTGGTTGAACAATTGTCAGTTTCCACTATACCATATACAATGCTACCAGTTTTAACTTTTAATTTTTTTCTTTATAACTATGAATAATGTATGTTATTATAGATTGAGCCTGCAACTTACAACTTACATGATGTAAACATATACAAATATTATTCATATATTCATGCACACCAAGTATTACAATTGACAAGTATTACAATTTACATGTCCTGTACATGTACTGTAAGATCCTAATACATGCTGCACGTACAATGTACATCTTCACTGCAGTGTACAGGTCAAGAACAGTAGTTCTCCAGTAGAATCTGAAGAATCAGGAAATTTCAACCAAGAATCCATGAAAATTAAGTCTCTCTACAAGACTGAATTCCTTGAACAACAGCAAGACTCAGTCATTCATGTGTACATCCAATATATATATATACAACCTAGAAACTTGAGTAAAGTGACGAATTTGAACAGCTGGAACAAGTCTTCATCTGTTAGAAATTTTAGAAATGATGGGGTAAAAACTGAATTGATATCTTTTTGCCCATAGTGAGCTGAGAGAACATAGTGATTTCCATGCTATTCTCACAATGAGGTGCTTTAGTACCTTGACAACACAGCTGGGTGAATCTTTGGGAGTGAAACAGAAAACAATATTCATATATTTTTTACCTACAGCTACATTTGTAGACAATCTCATGCAGAGCTTTATCTAAAGCTTTGAAGAGTTCTTCCTCTACAACTTATACAAATACAGCTGGAAATATCTTTCATCTGGCTCCTTATATTTGACAATAAAGATCATCTCAAAATCCAATGCTTCTTGCCAAGTAGCATAGAAAGCACATCACCCAGTCAGACAACATAGCGCCTTCCCCACAAAAAGCTGTCTCCTCAACCTGAATATACATGTAGAGCAAATACTGATGGAAAAATTATTTGGCTAAAAAGTCTTGAAAACGAAGAAATTCTCCTTTGACTCCAAATCTGTCTGAGCATCGAAAGCAGGATGCCAATGACCTCGTGGCAGAGAGGTCTGCATCTAAAATTTTAATTGTTAATTTTCTCATGCTCACTTCCACAAGTCTAGTTCACACACTGACATAAAACTAATATTTCATAAATTAGTTTCAACCTTTACCTGATTGCTGTAGACTGCAAGACTCCGAGTGTCTTTAGTTTACCGAGTTTGTCATCTCATGATTGAAACGCATGTACACCTAGAATCCTATAACCTTACTTTGCCCTCTACAAGGCCATACACTCAATCAGCTTGCTATATGCACTATTTCTCATTCTAGTACATACTGTGTGTACAATTTATATGACACTAAGGGGTCTCGTATCTTGTCGGATATCTTACCACAAAGTGGAAAGTATAGCCTACAGTCAATGAACATAACCAACAATTATGAGGTCAGAGGTCAATATTGGACCAAATCAACTCGGGTGCGACTCCACGCTTGATACATTTCCTGAGGCTATATTTTATTTTGAATTTTATTGAAGTAGGTGATAAATTCTTCAAATAATTTATATCTGCAGATTTATACTAAGTCTGGTTTATAAGTTAATACATACACAATATAATTTTAGTGTCAATACCACAGACTGTACAGGAAAGGGACACATTTCTGATGACATTATGCATTTCTTTCAAGTAATCTCTGAAATACTGATAAACTAGATATTTTCGCTACCAGAAAAACTTCTCAAAGAACAAATTTTTACTAAAGACTAGACTAGTACATTGTGTTTATGTACAAGAAGGCATTTTAGTCACTACTTATTTTTGCATTTTTGTTTTCCAACGAAATTAGCAAAAATAAGTATTGAGCGAAAATGTCCAGGTTTACATTTGTCCCTGTCTCTTAGGGTTTATGGTAGTACATACATACATGTACATGTACTCCTTGTGCAAGCTGGTACGAAATACATATATTTATTTAATATTTATTTTCATATAAGTTGATGACAGTAATTTACCTGTAATATTAGTTATTAGTCACAACAGCTGTGAAATTCTACTGCTGAATACTTAAGTTTGCCAACTTTAGTTTAACAATAAATAAATAATATGTATGTATGTATGTATGTATGTATGTATGTATGTATGTATGTATGTATGTGTGTGTGTGTATGTGTGCCTATGTATGTATGTATGTATGTATGTATGTATGTATGTATGTATGTACGTACGTACGTGTGTGTGTGTATGCGTGCCTATGTATGTATGTATGTACGTACGTACGTACGTACGTACGTACGTACGTACGTATGTGTGTGTGTGTACTGTTTTAATTTTTAACCGTAATATTTGCTCAATTGGATGGTACAAACATGGTACACCATTAATACAATATCATGTTACATCACTGGCATATGTCAAAATCATACTAGGTCAGTGTTTTCAATTTTGTTTCAGACAGACATTACTTTGTGACTATAACTAATATTATATTAAGCATATGACACAATCTAAATAAAACACAATAAATTATACCAGAAATAGGACAATAAATTATAATTATAAATTCATTACTTAGTATGGCTATAAAACTATGCATTGTGAGTTTATAAAAGTACATTATATCATGTACTGAAAAAAATCATTAATTTGCAGAATATGCTACATGATAAAGGTAAACTAATTATATCTTATAATTTGCAGCAAAGATTACCTCCAGAAATCCACAAACTTGATAAATTAAGGTGATAGTTTTTATACATGTAGTAAGGGTGTATGTATAACAACTACACTTTGTACAAAATGTTACTTGTTACACAAGACTTGAAATTACTGGTAGTCCCACGTCCAAACACTATCAATTCATATTATGGGGCTTCCATGATTTTACAGCTGGTCGTCTGTTCAGGCTACTGCTACCTGCTACAATTTACAGACATGAAAATCAAAGTATTTTAATACCGCACATATTTCCAAAGGGTGGTCCTCTATTTCATTGTATGACTAGTTTCAATTCTCAGGCTACCAATTTCAGACGAGGGAAATAGTCCACTAGGACTACGAAACGAAAAACTTAATTTCAAGTTCTGGTTGTACAGCAAACACAGTCTAAGCATCGTGGATGAAAATATCATTTGTGGAACATCTTATGATAGGAAAAGGCAAGATGCTAGGATACAGAAATGACAGAACAAAATAATGTATTGAGGTCAGGTCAAAGTTCAACCTGTGCGATATAAATAAACCTATTCTATTACAATGTACTTATACCTTTCTCTATACAAACTAAGACTTACTTAAAATTTCACCGGCATTCTCCATTCTACCTGAAGCATACAGTACATGTCAGGCTACAATTTCATCATCGATCTGCCCAGATACATACATTATTAAATTTTCATGAATTTATACCTGCTCATTCTATGGGAGTCTCTGGAGAGCTCCGACTCCTTTCTCACATGATGATGATGATGATGAACACACAGTGTACTTTTTAGGTACAGGTCACCATGAAATTCAATTCTCTACTTCCTATTGGAATATTGATATGGTAAATACTTTCTAGTGACAGCTACAAGAGGTACACATTGGGATATTCATACATGTTTGTGTGCCTCTCATATTTAACAACATTCAGTCTCTGCCTTGATGACAGTTGCTTCTACATATTCATGTAATGTATCTATCTGATCATAAAACCCTCCCCCCATGCCTTGATTATCAATCGCACAATACCCTGATGACTAATCCCACATTACACTCCCACAATGCACTGTTTTACCAATCCCACAATAGACTATGTATCCCACAAAGCACTGCAGGATTACAAATCTCACAATACCCTGATTACTAATCCCACAATGCACTGTTTTACCAATCCCATAATGCCCTAATTATCAATCCCACAATGCACTTATCTATCCAAAGAAGCACTGGATTACAAATCTCACAATACCCTGATTACTAATCCCACAATGCACTGTTTTACCAATCCCATAATGCCCTAATTATCAATCCCACAATGCACTTATCTATCCAAAGAAGCACTGGATTACAAATCTCATGATACCCTGATTACTAATCCCACAATGCACTGTTTTACCAATCCCACAATGCATTGTTTTACTAATCTTACAATGCAGTTTTATCAATCCCACAATGCACTGTTTTACCAATCCCACAATGCAGTTTTACCAATCCCACAATGCACTAATTAATCCCACAATGCACTGATTACCTATCCCACAATGCACTATCAATCCCACAATGCCCAGCTTATCAATGCACTGATTATCAATCCCACAATTCCTTGATCACCATTCACATAATGCCCTGATTACTATTCAAACACTGCAATATTTATTAAGTCAATGTTCTAATTCAAACTCCCACACACCTAGATCTTAAATGATTGATTATCTAAACTACATCTGTACAAGACACTAGGAAGAGCCCTCTTGAGGCCAGTCTATGAGAGTTCATCATTAATAACTGAACCAAGATAACAATGTTTCAAACTGTTATAATGATATGTAAACTTGAATTACGTCTTAGTTAGTAACATGTTGATTATAATCTATCTCATTCTTGTTTGTCTCAGTTTTTGAAGTTAAGACAACTCTGAATGTGTTTACTTAATATTTATTTGTTGTTGAGCTACTGCAGAACAGAGCAATTTTCTAAATTCTACAAAAGAACAATAAAAAACATGAAGTGAATCAGTTTCCAAGACAACCAAGATACAACTTCTCATAAATACCTACCTGTAATTCCATATCTATTACCATTTTGCCATATAACAGGAGCAGTCCCCATTTTAGAAATTACTTGACTATAAGAACTACGAAAGTACCGTTTTACATCTTAATATTACGAACTGTAGCCGTCTCTCACTCACACAGTCAGGGTAAATTGAATACTGGTAGATTTAGATAATCAACAGTCTTTCAAACAACGTGTGAATGCAAAGTAACTTTCACAAGGGCACATATGTGCATATTGAATTAAAATCCTGAGCTGGTTTTCATCAGAGTCAGCTCTATGAATAGGATAGGTCTACTTAACTATTCCAGTCACATTTTCATCATTACTACAAAATGCTATATTGACAATCCATTTTTTTGTGTGTTCAGTTTAATATGCACGACAAGCGTTTATTTTATTGCAGCATAGATATCAGGTTGTCACTGTACACGTGATTCATCATAATTTGACCCTCAAACACTTCGAAAACGTTTCACATGAAAAGACATCCAAGACACTGCCTCAACTTAGGTGTATGCATAATTAAGTATATCAGCATAACCACACAAGAAAGAAATATCTGTGATTTTAGTGTAATGCAAATTCAAACATGAAGTAACAGCTATGAATTTAAACAGAAATCTTCGGTGCATAATAACCATTAATTAATGTAGAAAGCACCTTGAAAAATAACATTCTTAAACTTTTGACGTTACATTTTTAAAGAAATCTCAAAGCCCTTCTCAGTTAAAATCATGCCAAAAAATTAGGGGTCACCAAACAAATTTCTGAAGTAGAGGTCAAACTGACCTACTTCAGAATCCAATATGGCCACCAAATCCAATATGGCCACCAAATATTGTGTTAACTTACATGTACATGTAACTCTATGGGAAAAAGGAAGGCTGTCGATTTCAAGATGGTGACTTCCAAATTTCTTTTCTTATTTCAAAATGACTAACACAAGCTTGTAGATGATATGACAGTCTGGTCAGGAGAACTTTGTTTTTCCCAGAAACTGGTCTCTACAGAAAATTTTGCCTTAATCATTTGTGAACAAAAAAAATATTGATTTTATCAATTTACATTATTTACAATTAAATTATGCCATTCTATGATCATATTGATGAAAGATTTTAAGATTTTTTGATAGATATGCATAATTTAGTTTATAATTAAAATCATTTTTGTATTAAATCAAGAAGATCATGTTTCACTACATTTGGGATGTTACATCTTAATTTCATAGTAATGTTTAACATTTGGCTTCAGGGGTTAAGGTATGGGGTTGCATGAATGCTGTTCAGTTGTTGACCTTTTCTGTGTATTGATCCACAGGTCACCAGACTCTTTTTAAATCTCATGCAATTTTAAATCTGATCACAATGTGACGAAGAGAAGAGGTCGGTGTCCTTCATTTATCAAATTTTGTGTCTGCTCTGTTTTGTCCTTTGCATCTATGTCTAAATTTATTTTGTGTTTGTGAAGTAACAAAATAAGTAATCACCTAATGACTAAAGCAGAAGACATAGACATAACCTGAGAGGTTTATTGTACAGGATGTGTAAAGGACAGACAGAGTAGACAACATTATTAAGTGATACAAATCCTGAACTCTTTTCTGCCTCAAATTCTAATGAAATTGATGGTATTTGAAAACTTTGCAAAGAAATGCTAATATTATACCGTAATCTCCTGAAATGTCTTCCTCTGAAAAAAGTACTACAGAACCACATCTTAATAGCTTTTTTAATTTATTACCTGATACCAAATTCCAGATGGGTTCACTGTTTAGACACGATGAGATTCACGGTACACAAATATAAACAACAACACTACAGTCTATACCACGTACAGCATTATTCATCTTTTTTTTCTTCATTAAAATGAATTTAGTGTAACCTCTGCTCTATGTCTTAATATCATCTTGAAAGATTGTAAAATTGTTTTATTAATTGAAAATCCACACTAAATATTCATTTCTCATCCATATCATCTCTTTAATATTTATGAAAATGAATTTTAAGTTGATCATGGGTATTCCCTCTTTTTGGTGAACTTATTCAAATTCTGGAAAATTACGTATTCCTAATCTAAAGTACAGATAATAGGTCTGGGAAATGTTCTAATATGCCTTGACCCAAATGACATAATATGGAAGCTAAGCAGCAGACACATGAAGAGGGACTGCCTTCAACATCTTATCCATACAATTATATTTCACAAACTGTGATGAACGACTTAGGAAATCAGCTATGAAACACAGGTCAAATATGACATTTTGATGGATAGTGGTTATGAAATTTTCAACTCAAAACTTATTAATAATAATTAGATTCACCTAATATGGTGCATGTGGAGTGGAAAAAGAAATTAATTTTATACCGGAACAGCTGACATGATTAATTGTGAGAAGTTCATTTGGTGATAATAGGTTGAATTTTAGTATCACTGAGGGTAAATTATAGCCCTAGGATGTCAGTTGGTTCCATTGCTGTGCATGTGATGTACTCTACTGTATGCCAAGGTACTAAATTCTGGGCTCCAATTAAAGTTAAACCTTCATGCTTGGAAGTCAGCTTTAGCCAAGTGAAATGTTTTAGCTATTTTTTTTTTTTTTTGCTTATAAATTTTGCCGTCTCGATACAATGTTTAGTAGTCTACATGTATGTACATGTATCGTGCAATACTGCTAATTTGGTAGTTTAGATACGGCATTTAGTAGTCTATGTGTCCTGGACTACTGCTAATTTGGTAGTCTATATACAATGTATAGTAGTCTATGTACACTATAGACTACTTCTAATTTGGTAGTCTAGATACGATGTTTAAAAGTCTATGCACCCTTGACTACTGCAGCACTGCTAATTTCAAGCCTTGTTCATCATTGCACTGCCATCATAGAAGTTCATAGAAGAAGGATATATCATGAAAGGACTACACGTAATTGTGAAATGACAGGGTACAGCTATTAAATACAAAATGACAAGCTCACAATTCTGGAATTTAGTATACACCAATTAGTATGCATGGCAACCATATAGGACAATGTATAAATTTACAAATCAAATTTCTGGGGATTTATATATTTTTCAAATTCATGACAAAACTGAAAATGATTGATGCGATACATTTCAAATGGGGGTATGAATTTAAATAAATTATGCGTGGCCAACTGAACGGTGGCTGACTTCAAAGTTTTAAGGATCTATTTTCTAAAAACTAAAAGAACATGCCTGTGGCGGAGACCAGAATGATTAATATATATGTTTACAACATGGCAAAGTTCTCAATACTGAAATTCCTGTTACACATGGCCACACCTGTCAAGGGCACATATAATTCTTACATGATGCAGTTCTAAGTCAAATTTCCAGGGATTTATTTTTGTGAAAAGCTCACTCAGAGTCACTGTACAATCAGGGTATGATGAATGATAGATGTTACAACATGGCACAGTTCTCAATGCTGAAATTCAAATACAACAATCTGTTACGCCTGGCCACCTGAAACCTACATTTTATTAAAAAAAGATTTCAAGGGATTTCTTTTTGTAAAGACCTCACTCAGGTACATGTACAATCAGGGTAGCATGAATGATTGATACATGTAGGACTACTGGTATAAGGCAAAGTTCTCAAACCTGAAATTCAAATACAACAATCTATCACACCTCGCCACCTGAAACGTATATTATACGTTCAATTTTTCCTAATTTATTTTTGTACTGAATGAACCCAGAATAAGTTTTTTATGTACCTACATGGCAAAGTTCTTGAGGATGAACCTCAAATATTATACTTGTTCTGCATGGATGCCTAAAACATATTGAACTTCTTGGCCAAGTTTATAGGAATTTATCTAGAAGGAATACATCGGGAAATAGTATGATGCATACTCATGAATATGTACATCATACTCTAGATCTGGTGAGCAAGGTAAAATCTGAATGCACAAATATACACGTCCTTCTGGTGTCCCCCTCAAATATAAATGAACCAGTGCAATGTTCATTTGCAGTCTTCAGAGGTTAGTAGTGAAACAGTGACTGAATTTTGAGCATGTCATGATGTGACAAACAGCTTGGAAATGGCAAATAATGGAAGAAAAGGAAAAGAAGGAGGGGACATCAATGGGATGTGGTGGTCGGACGTACTGGTAACTTACATGTATATGAGACTTAAATATCTCAGAACTACATGTATCATGGCAATAAATGGAATTATTTGGCACTACTCTGTTCAGAGGGTCAGCCATGATCAAAACAGGTCTATGGCAACTCACCGACAGTGACAATGGCCTACACACAAGTATATGTTATCCAAATTTTTAAAATTCTTTGCTGTATTTCATATCCCTTGTAAAATATATCAATTCTTCAAACTGAATGAAATGATACCGGTATCTTACATGTAATAGACAATGCTGAATGTAAACATGGAAAAATTGGTTAAGTATTTGAAATACTAAAAATTTGTGTTGGCTGTCAAGACAATTAAATGAACAGATGCAATTCTTAAATTATGATGGATGGGGTTATTTTGTGCAGTGGATCAATGGAAGTATTGAAATGGAATGAAATGATGTATGATAGCATGTGTTTTTCATTCATTCATGCTGTCCAGTGCAGCTGGTGAATTCATACATGTAACTTGTATGTATTATTTGTATAATGCCTGCCTAGGGCTTAGGTTTATACTAATCATTAGTATCTGCCTTGGAGTATTGCTGATGGCTACCTACAAATGATATGTACGTGTATGGCTAACAGTTACATGTACCTACACCAAGGGGTGTATGGCTGATAGCTACATGCACCAGTCTTAATACATCAAGGGGTGTATGGCTGATACAGTGATAGCTACATGTACCTACATCAAGGGGTGTATGGCTGATAGCTACATGTACCTACATCAAGGGGTGTATGGCTGATAGCTACATGTACCTACATCAAGGGGTGTATGGCTGATAGCTACATGTACCTACATCAAGGGGTATATAGCCAATGCCAGCGAGGGGTATTGCAAATCCCAATCTGGGTATCGCCAATGCCTACATTGTACATTTATACCAAGGAATAAAACCAATACCTATCTAATAATGTAGGCATATTGTCAATGCCTACCCAGGGGTATGGCCAATACCCATCCACAACATGTAGGGTATGGCTAATGCCCACCTACAACATGTAGGGGTATGGCCAATGCTCAGTTCTGAGTATAACCTATGTCCACCTATGGTAGGAGTATTGCCAATGCCCACCTAGGGGTATGGCCATTGCCCACCTAGGAGTACACATATGGCCAATGCCCACCTGTATGTAGGGATATAGCAAATGCCCCACCTAGGGTATAACAATGCCCATCTAGGGGTATAACCAATGCCCACCTATAGGAGTACATGTATGGCCAATGTCCACCTGCATGTAGGGGTATGGCCAATGCCCACCTACGAGTACATGTATGGGTAATGCCCACCTGAATGTAGGGATATAGCCAATGCCCACCTAGTGGTATGACCAATGTCCACCTACATGTAGGGGTATGGCAAATACCCACCTTGGAGTATGGCTAATGCCCACATAGGGTACAATCAATATTTATCTAGATATGGCCAATACCCCACCAATGGTATATTAAACCAACGCCCACCTAGGGGTTACATGTCCAATGCCTAGCTACATTGTACTTTACACAGTATACAGTGTAGGCAATGCGTATAGAGGGATACATAGCTATTAAAGCTGATAAGACTTGGAAAGGTTAACATCCTCAATTCTACTCATGCAAGTAATTACTGTCATGCCAGTCTAAGTTTGATCAAGGAAACTTTCCATTAGAAATGTGTCACACAAATTGATGACTTCAATTACACAATTGAATTATTACTATCAGTAATTTAACCAATGATTTTCAGAACCATGGTCATAAAAACAGTCATTCCAAGAAAACAAACGATGTAGTTTGCTATGTTCCTATGTGCTAGTATAATCTTGGTTAACACTGTCATAGTTTTGAAGGGTGCCCCAGGAAAAAGGAAGAAAATGTTGTCTTTTTTTTCCATTCTATTTTTCACATTTTTACTATATAATTGAAATATCAGAGAGGACATATGAACCCTCCAAACACACTATACCACAGAGGACATATGAACCCTCAAAACAAACTATACCACAGAGGACATATGAACCCTCCCAACACACTACATTATAGAAATGTAATAATGTAGGCATATTGTCAATGCCTACCCAGGGGTATGGCCAATACCCATCCACAACATGTAGGGTATGGCTAATGCCCACCTACAACATGTAGGGGTATGGCCAATGCTCAGTTCTGAGTATAACCTATGTCCACCTATGGTAGGAGTATTGCCAATGCCCACCTAGGGGTATGGCCATTGCCCACCTAGGAGTACACATATGGCCAATGCCCACCTGTATGTAGGGATATAGCAAATGCCCCACCTAGGGTATAACAATGCCCATCTAGGGGTATAACCAATGCCCACCTATAGGAGTACATGTATGGCCAATGTCCACCTGCATGTAGGGGTATGGCCAATGCCCACCTACGAGTACATGTATGGGTAATGCCCACCTGAATGTAGGGATATAGCCAATGCCCACCTAGTGGTATGACCAATGTCCACCTACATGTAGGGGTATGGCAAATACCCACCTTGGAGTATGGCTAATGCCCACATAGGGTACAATCAATATTTATCTAGATATGGCCAATACCCCACCAATGGTATATTAAACCAACGCCCACCTAGGGGTTACATGTCCAATGCCTAGCTACATTGTACTTTACACAGTATACAGTGTAGGCAATGCGTATAGAGGGATACATAGCTATTAAAGCTGATAAGACTTGGAAAGGTTAACATCCTCAATTCTACTCATGCAAGTAATTACTGTCATGCCAGTCTAAGTTTGATCAAGGAAACTTTCCATTAGAAATGTGTCACACAAATTGATGACTTCAATTACACAATTGAATTATTACTATCAGTAATTTAACCAATGATTTTCAGAACCATGGTCATAAAAACAGTCATTCCAAGAAAACAAACGATGTAGTTTGCTATGTTCCTATGTGCTAGTATAATCTTGGTTAACACTGTCATAGTTTTGAAGGGTGCCCCAGGAAAAAGGAAGAAAATGTTGTCTTTTTTTTCCATTCTATTTTTCACATTTTTACTATATAATTGAAATATCAGAGAGGACATATGAACCCTCCAAACACACTATACCACAGAGGACATATGAACCCTCAAAACAAACTATACCACAGAGGACATATGAACCCTCCCAACACACTACATGTATACCACAGAGGACATATGAACCCTCCAAACACACTATATACCATAGAACATCGCCTGATGACTGACTACTGATATTATCCTGTCCATTCATATTACAACTCTGACTATAGACACAAAACAGCTTAAGTATCTGTAAACTGTATCATATCAATTTGACCCCAACTCTCCTCTGTATTACTAGCATCCTGAAACAACACAGTGTACATGGATAGATTTTAGTTGAATGAATATAATTACATTTGAATCCATTAATGTAATCAACATAAATAAATAAATATAAATTAGCATCACCCTGCGTCTTACATGGCAACCTGAAAGTTCTGAAATGACAGTGGACAAAATATGAATCCATTAAATGTAATTTATATTTAAAAATACTAATTAGTTCTGAAACAACAGTGTAGAAAGCGAAATCTTCGGAGGATAAAAATCAACTATGAATCCAGTAATATGTACTAATCAGGCCTCATATTGTGCATTATATTTTAACTTGAAAAGTTTTGAGACGAAAACAGCAGATGAAGCTGTGTTTAGACAGATGACTATAAAATCTGATTACCATTAAGCTAATTGACATAAATAAATACTAATTAGGCCCCAAATTGTGTATTACATATCGAAAACCTCAACAAATACATGATGTAACTTGTAAGGATATTAAACCAATATCATCCTAAAAAATGTAAAGTACAACTATAAAATAAGTGTTGAAATATTGATATATAGGAGTATCGCCAATGCCTACCAAACAGTACATGTATGTAATTGACATAAATAAATACTAAACAGGTCCCACATTGTGTATTACATATCTAAAACCTCAACAGATATATGTAAGGGTATACACCCAATATCGTCCTAAGAAATATAAAGTATAACTATAAAATAAGTGTTGAAATATTTAGTGAAATATTAACAGTGATCTGTTTTATAGCAGGTATGTATCAGTTGTTAACCTAGCCTATCACAGTGACCCTGTCATGGCAATAGATTACATCTATCATGAATTTTGATGCCATCCTATGGTAAATGACACTACTTAACTACCTAGGGAATTCTCAATAATGAGATCTGATATCTTACCTCTATCAAACCATGCATAGGCTGACAATCAAATTAACTGTGAGTACCTCATGAAGCTGACATGTACCTCTTAACACAGAATCAATCCAATACTATATGTACAGTATAGTATAGATAGCCATGGTATTCATATCCCTGGTGTGCAATGAAAAACTACCATAATCAGATCTCTCATTTCTTCTTAAGCTTTCCGTCTCAGCTGGCAATATTTCCTCATCATAATGTCACAGGCAATGTCATATACACTTGATACACTTGTCTTATTTTTTCCTTGTCCATGTAATATATCGACACAAATTTTGCAAGAAATTTCATTTTTTTTTAAATTTCATGTCTTATTTGTCAGCGTAATTCTTTCACATACATATGTATATACACTCACATATATGTATTCAAATAATGATGTCATGCAATAACATACATATTTCTTATCAGCAATCAAATAATATTACTGGTATTTTTTTTTTTTTTACATTTTTTTCCTACTTCATATACTTTCTAAATGTAGTTGCTTTTAGTACTGTAGTATATTCAGTCTTGAGATTTTGAAACACGCAGCTTAGCAAATTTCTGAAGTCTTTCATTTTGATCTTAATTCTTATTGCAACTAGTGTCTTTTGTTACTGTACATGAATATCAAATATACATGAGTTCCCTTTAAGTATTAACTGGGATCCCACCAGAACCGTAACAGGGTTTGAAAATCTATGCAAGTTTTACTTAACTTGTCCTCTTTTCCATATAATTACAAGTTTCAACACAAAAACTGGTACAAAATACAGAAATCTAGACATAATTACCTCATTTCCCCCGCTGTTTTGGGACTCACCTCCAAAATTATGGTACAAGGTACAGAAGTTTAATACATTATCATAATTACCATATTTCCCCCTTGGTTTGGGGTTCACCTCCAAATTAACAACACAAGGTACATGTATAAGAATCTACCATATATTTCTGTGTGTGAGGTTCACAGGGTATACAAATCTATACATAATTACTATCGTTATATATTCCCCTTTGTCTGGGGTTCACCACCAAATTCATGTATGTAGTACAAGGTATAGAAATTTATACATAACTACCATATTTCTCTCCTCTGTTTGGGGTTCACAAGGTATAGGTATAGAAATCTACATATCCCCCCCCCCCCCCCCCCCCCCCCCCCGTTTGGGGTTCACAAGGTATAGAAATCTATATATTACCACTTTGTTTTGGGTTCATAAGGTATAGAAATCTACATATTTCCCCCTCTGTTTGGGGTTCACAAGGTATAGAAAATTTCCCCCTCTGTTTGGGGTTCACAAGGTATAGAAATACATATTTTCCCCTCTGTTTGGGGTTCACAAGGTATAGAAATCTACATATTACCCCTCTGTTTGGGGTTCACAAGGTATAGAAATCTACATATTACCATATTTCCCCCCTCTGTGGGGTTCACAAGGTATAGAAATCTACATATTATTATTACCCCTCTGTTTGGGGTTCACAAGGTATAGAAATCTACATATTACCATATTTCCCCCCTCTGTGGGGTTCACAAGGTATAGAAATCTACATATTTCCCCCTCTGTGGGGTTCACAAGGTATAGAAATCTACATATTTCCACCTCTGTTTGGGGTTCACAAAGTATAGAAATCTACATATTTCCACCTCTGTTTGGGGTTCACAAGGTATAGAAATGTACATATTACCTCTGTTTGGGGTTCACAAGGTATAGAAATCTACATATTACCTCTGTTTGGGGTTCACAAGGTATAGAAATCTACATATTACCATATTTCTCCCCTCTGTTTGGGGTTCACAAGGTATAGAAATCTACATATTTCCCCCCTCTGTGGGGTTCACAAGGTATAGAAATCTACATATTTCCCCCCTCTGTGGGGTTCACAAGGTATAGAAATCTACATATTTCCCCCTCTGTTTGGGGTTCACAAGGTATAGAAATCTACATATTTCCCCCTCTGTTTGGGGTTCACAAGGTATAGAAATCTACATATTACCCCTCTGTTTGGGGTTCACAAAGTATAGAAATCTACATATTACCCCTCTGTTTGGGGTTCACAAGGTATAGAAATCTACATATTACCATATTTCCCCCCTCTGTGGGGTTCACAAGGTATAGAAATCTACATATTTCCCCCTCTGTGGGGTTCACAAGGTATAGAAATCTACATATTTCCACCTCTGTTTGGGGTTCACAAAGTATAGAAATCTACATATTTCCCCCTCTGTTTGGGGTTCACAAGGTATAGAAATCTACATATTACCCCTCTGTTTGGGGTTCACAAAGTATAGAAATCTACATATTACCCCTCTGTTTGGGGTTCACAAGGTATAGAAATCTACATATTACCCCTCTGTTTGGGGTTCACAAAGTATAGAAATCTACATATTTCCCCCTCTGTTTGGGGTTCACAAGGTATAGAAATCTACATATTACCCCTCTGTTTGGGGTTCACAAAGTATAGAAATCTACATATTACCCCTCTGTTTGGGGTTCACAAGGTATAGAAATCTACATATTACCCCTCTGTTTGGGGTTCACAAGGTATAGAAATCTACATATTTCCCCCTCTGTTTGGGGTTCACAAGGTATAGAAATCTACATATTTCCCCCTCTGTTTGGGGTTCACAAGGTATAGAAATCTACATATTACCCCTCTGTTTGGGGTTCACAAGGTATAGAAATCTACATATTTCCCCCTCTGTTTGGGGTTCACAAGGTATAGAAATCTACATATTACCTCTGTTTGGGGTTCACAAGGTATAGAAATCTACATATTTCCCCCTATGTGGGGTTCACAAGGTATAGAAATCTACATATTTTCACCTCTGTTTGGGGTTCACAAAGTATAGAAATCTACATATTTCCCCCTCTGTTTGGGGTTCACAAGGTATAGAAATCTACATATTACCCCTCTGTTTGGGGTTCACAAAGTATAGAAATCTACATATTACCCCTCTGTTTGGGGTTCACAAGGTATAGAAATCTACATATTACCCCTCTGTTTGGGGTTCACAAGGTATAGAAATCTACATATTTCCACCTCTGTTTGGGGTTCACAAGGTATAGAAATCTACATATTTCCACCTCTGTTTGGGGTTCACAAGGTATAGAAATCTACATATTACCCCTCTGTTTGGGGTTCACAAGGTATAGAAATCTACATATTTCCCCCTCTGTTTGGGGTTCACAAGGTATAGAAATCTACACATTACCTCTGTTTGGGGTTCACAAGGTATAGAAATCTACATATTACCATATTCACACCCCTCTTATCTAGGTTCCAATCTTAAGCAAAAACACTGAACTACATCTGTCATGTAAAATTTTACCTTCTGTTAGAGGAAAGTACGATGTATTATATGATGCACAGATAATGATTGGAATTTGAAAGTAAAGGTGACAATTTCAAAGTGCCTGCCAGTCATACTTACAAACCATTCAACTGTGAAAGTCATGTAAATCCTATTCTCCCTAGAGAAGAGAACTTTAGGAAATACTAGCTTGACTAGACACACAATTGTGAGAAAGTGGAAAGTAAATACAACCAGCTACATGATGATAGAACAAGCGTAACTTGTTAGACTACCATGAACAAGCGTAACTTGTTAGAAGCACGGAAAGCAAATGAATTGAACTCAATAGTACTTGGGGCAGCATCTTGGCAGTACAGAAACATGAATACATTCCACCATTTGATAAGAATACTGCACCATCGAGATACATCGTTAGTTGGTTGTACCTTCTAGCCCTAGTATTTTCAACACAAGCAGAGAAAATGAGGGCTATAGGAGGTACGACCAGCTAACGATGTATCTCAACAGTGCAGTAAACAGGCTAGGTTGTATGCAATGGAATGATTAGCCACACAATTATGAAAAAAGCTACAAATAAAATAAAAAGTATACACGCACACTAACAACAGATAATTGAAGTCAGACACCTACAATGTACCTCTAAATGTAAGTCTAAATGACAATGCCATTCCAACAGTAAGGAACATGTCAATTCCAACTAGCAAGTAACTATTTCTAAAAATTCTACATCTACATCTACATCTACATCTACATCTACATCTACACTCCACTTTCCTAAATTATCCTACATCCACTTGAACATTTTTTTAATAGACTACAGAAGATGCAGATAATGGGTTCTTAAGATGTATTAGGTGTTTGGACTACTGACGCTAAGTGCTTTTCAGGACACTACATGTTTGTATTGTAGATGAAAGAATTCTTGTAAATTGACAATAACATGTAGTTTTAAAAATATTGGCCACATTTTGCAACAACAACAAGAAACATTCATACTTGTGAAAAATTATTGTAACTTTGTACATACATGTACATGTAGTAAAGCACTGTCCATACTTAGGCCAAAAAAAAAAGAGAAAAAAAAGAATTGTTTCTGGTCAGCATGCGCATCACTTAAATACCCTCGCATCAGTCTTTTTTTCATGTGTGTCCAACCCATGCAGTCTGCAGATCCAGGGGGAAACACAAAACTAACCCTCCCTACTTCAGTGAAGACAACTGAGCTGCAGAACTAATCATGAACAAGCAAATGACATCTGCCATGCCCAACATACACACTTGCTCTAAAGTACTCAATAAAAAGAAAAGTAACTGCCATAAATACATATAGTAGATTGATAGACAGGTTTGTTGAGAATTAAAAAAAATAAATAAAAAAATAAAAAAATAATAATAAATAAAAAATGGCTGTCATTGTTGCACCATGTCCTGTCCTGCCCTTGGAGTAGTCGCACCACGTCCTGACCTTGGCCTTTACATTAAAGCATATTTTGATGGCTGTCAGTGAGATATTCTATCATAGATAAAGTAGAAAGAACATGTATGTTTACTAATTCTAGAGTTTCTATTAGTCTTAGAAGTTATCAGATCTGTCTTAAGTGATAGTCAATAGACATAGAAATATGAGGCTTCATATTATGATTAAAGAAACTCTTGCACTGCTATGAGATATCATGTCTAGCATATCAATTACTAACCAGTATATTAAGACTTGTCTTTTAAAGGAGGTATGTACCTAGGAGACCAGTTTCCCTGAAAATTAAAGTTATTTGAATCTGAGAATAATTATAATTAAGATACCTTTTGGAACAAAAACGTTGCTGTACATGTTTGAATCTGTCATTTGAAAGCTTGTTCCTGGACGTTTTGAAACAATAAAGAAATTCTGTCCCTACCTCTGCACTGTACCTTTTTTATTCTAATTATTTTGGATGTTCCAAATAGTGCCGTGTATTATTTTTGCACTTATGTTCCTGTAATTTGTCTCTCTCGAAATAAAACAATTTTTGAAATAAAACATTTTAATAAAAAGAAAATTAATGAAAAAAAATACAAACTCATGGGTTCATCACCTTGTTTTCAAGGAAATCAACAATATTTCATTTTCCTATAGGGTTTATAAGTCTAGGCCAATACTAAAGACATGCAATTATGCTACTACAACTACATATAGTAAATAACAAACTAACATACACCATGTAGACAACTGAGATAATGCAAGTATATGTACATGTATGTCATGATGGAATTTAAAATTTCATTGAATACGGCCCACTACATGTTAACATGCCTTTTACAAGACAATGTTCCGAAAGTTGCATTCAACATGTGGTACTGCATATAGGCTTGTCTCCTGTATGAATAACCGTTTTTTAAAAGTTTGCTATGGTTGGGGAAAGTCTTTGGTAATTTGCTTACATATGCATACATTGAGTGCCTTGTATAATATATAATTTTTTGGTGAGGAACACCAGTCAAATAGACAGCTATGTTCACTTAAATATACATTGTATACAATGTGCTCAATACCAGCCTGGGGACCCCCCCCCAAAAAAAAAAATAAATAAAAAAAATAAATAAAAAAATAAATAAATAAATAAATAAAAAATAAATAGATAAATATTATAAATAAATAAATAAAAATAATAATAATAAATATATAAATAAAAAAATAAATTAAAAAAATTACGAAGATAATAACCCCCCCCCCCCCCCCCCCCCCCCAAAAGTGAAGTTTTGTATCTTATAATTATTACATATTTAGTAATATACATGTAATATTAATCAATAAATACTATGGAATACCATCGAAACAATATTTTATGTCTAATTTTTAATAAAATGTGAGTATAGCTTTAATATATTTTATGTTATTGGAAAGTCATTGAACAGCAACTGAAGCCGTAGTCTTTTAACAGGATTTTAATATTGTAATGTAAGATTGCTATAAGTGTGTCATAGAGAAACATGGCGCCTTTCTGGATCACTTTCAAATGCATTTTAGTGGATTGCAGACATACCAATGTTGAATGTTACATGGTATTATACAAGGCTGTAGTGTGTATAAATCAAGAAGTTCAAAGTAAATATAGATTAAAAGTGGAGTTGAGTTATATGTAACTCAGTTAAATTGGAAGCTATTTGTCCATAACTATAATGTTTCTTTGTGCAAAATTGCCCATCAATAGTTGCTAGGACACTGAGTTTACACATCAAATCGACTTCCAAGATTTGAAGAAATGATGGTGAAAACACACAATTTTTTTTTTGTAAATGTCAACAAGGTTATTGTGTTACATGCCAAAAAGATTGCATTAAGCTGAATCAATAAAGAGAGAGTTCATATTCATAAGCTGTCTGGTACATTGAAATGACGAAATTTGAAATCATGGATGAATGACAGGTGAAATGAAAACTACATCTTTTCATTGATCGGGTATTCTGATGAAGATGAAACAATAAATCATCGCGTCAGTAAGGTTGAATCTGCTGTGCAATTGTATAGCATTTACGACTTTACTGCACTGATGTGACGAAATAACGCATGACTGTTTTTTTACGATATGCTGATATCTTATTCAAATCTGCAACATTTGTTGATAAAATTTGTAAAATTATCCGAGTATTATGATCGTTATATTATATTCATAGAAAATCAAAGTTATCATAGTAACCACCTATGTAACCAGAAATCAGGGACATACATGTAGTATAAAGAAGTAGAAATTTGTAAATATTGTGATCATTTTCAATGAAAATACTAACTTATAGTTATACCGTCACAGCCAAATTTGACAGACGGATAATATATGTACAGAAATATAAATTGTCACTGTGTTCTTCAAAATTTTGATAAAGTAGTAAAATTTGTTAAAATTGTCACATTGTAAATTGTATTTAAAGTCACTAATACCTTAATAGTCACAGTATAGTTGAAATACATGTACATGTAGATACACCTAGTATAGAAAAAGAAAATTTCTTCGAAAACTGGATACAGTACTGTAGTAAAATTTGTTTAAATTATTATTTGTTACCATAATCAACAAAAATAAAATCACTAACCAGTCATCAAACCACAACCATTGACAGAAATACTACAATTGAATTAGAAATTGTGGTCTTCAAAAGTCGGGGACAGTAGCAAAAGTTGACTGTAAAAATTGTGATCATATTCAATGAAAATAAAATCAGTAATAACTTATAATCAGAACCTAGTTGAATTCCAGACAGATACTATATACAAATAGAACATTTATTTAAAAGTCAGATATACTATGAGAATGAATGCAGTAACTAATAATACCCGGGGTAAACTTTTTAAATTACGACCATATTCAAAGAAAATTATATTGAATATGGTCACCAAAATAAAATCACTAATCAGTCAATCACAGACTATTTGGAGAGATGGACAGACTTAAAAATATCGCAATCAAAGCTGGATACAGTTCAAATTATCACCGTATTCAATGAATTTGAAATCAGTAATCAGTCATAGAACCACAGCCTTACTTGACAGATGGATTGAAATACATGTAGCAATATCTCAATCAAACGTCAGACACACAAGTAATTTTTATTTTTTGTTGAAATTTCACATCATTATCTTCCATGAAAAAAGAGAGAGAAAATCTGTAATCACTCAAACAGGCACAGACTATATTGACAGACATGAACTGAATAATGACCTTAAATCATTCTAACCTAATGATTTAGAAATAAGTTATTTAGGAATTCAGGACACTAGTGAAAATTTGTGTTCAATTTGTAATCATTATGTTAATTCACTTAGTGATCACTTTTTCCAGGCACAGTCTATGGTGACAGACAGATCACAGTAAATTTTAAGGGTGAAGAAAATACCATTCAAACAGTGAAAATGGTGAACTTTTTCCTTTTGGTGATTAGTATTATCATTTATATTCAGCGAAAATAACCAAATCATTAACTTTATAAGCCTATGTTGACAAACACAAACTTGTGTGTTTGTGTTTGTTTGTGTGTGTGTGTGTGTGTGTACACGTGCATGTACGTGCATGTGCATACATTGTGTGTGTGAATGTGTGTATGTGTGTATGTGTGTATGTACAATGTATGTACACATGCATGTGCATGCATTTGTGTGTGTGTGTTTGTGTGTGTGTGTGTGTGTGTGTGCGCGTGCATGCGTGTGCATGCGTGTGTGTTTCACTGTACAGAAAAAACTTTAAGACATAATTGAAGTGTGAAATTTATAATCATTATACGGAAATGATTTTGCCTGCATATACAAATATATTGACAGATAAAAAGCAATAGTAGTGTACACACAGTATACATAGTGCCTGTCTAGACATACGGGAACCACATTGCTGCAATGTCATAAATTACATACAGTCTCCCACATTAAAATAACAAACTTGTGTAAATTTGATCACTGTATTCATAATTTGATAAATACTCTCACAACCCCATGTTAAACAGTCGGAAAGAAAGACCATATGATGCACTATATCTATCTAAAGGTAAGGGAAAAGTATCAAATATAATGTCTTATTCAAATATTTACAATAAATGTACACTTTGTATTGTTTTCAAAAGTTGGAAGATTCATCTCATCAACTTTAAATTTATTTCCAATCAAAATATAAATTGTTAGGTAAATTTTAAATCTGAAAACAGAAAATGTCACAATATACAGACAGTCTATACATAAGTTACGAGTCACAAACAGATAACATAATTTTATACATGATATAGTATATATATATTGTATCTATCTTATTTACGGCCCCCACCCACACTGCATAGTAATTTTGAGGATATTATCATTTGTGTAATATTGAAAGTGAAGAGTAGTGCATGTAGCTATTTTAGTTGGAATTACTATTTCGAATTAGCGAAGTGTACTTAGCAAATATGACCATTGATGGCAATGAGAATATCATGGCATATTACAGCCCTTTCCCACATCAGAGAGTAATTTTGAGGACATTATTGTAACATTGATCGTGAAGAGTACATGTAGTAGCTATTTTGCTTTTAGTGGGAATTACCATTTTGAAATCTAGCAAATGTGTCAAATGATGCTAACGCGAATATGATGCGATATTACGGCATGACCCACATTACTGCCAATATCATATACTAACATTATCAGGGACAAACGGATACACAATGGGGACATGATAAATTATATTCATGTAAGATTGTAGCGAAATGTGCAAATAATGTCTCACAGTGATAAGTTTCCAAGCTAAGTATATCCCTATGTGGTAGTTAAGTTAATCAGTAAAAGTTTTTGGCAGTGCAGTGACTGATGACTTTAATTCCATCTTGCCTACAGAGACTATTTCTAACACATACAGTTAGGCAAACATAAATCAAACACACAATACTATGCTGTGAAGACCTAAATACATGTAAAATGATGCACAAAACTAGTAGGAATATGGAATATATAATATATCGTTCATCTTTCCAAGAATCAATTAGATAGTAAGTTAAAATATACAATTTGAAACTGTAAACTAGAAATGAATGTGATGATTTGATCTGTCAACTACAAACCTTGCAATGATCTAATTATACGGTGTTGAGATGAGAATGTCCTTTGCCACCAAGCTGTAGATATGAAGTACAGTGCCATAATGGCTTTTATTATATTGTTTTCATACAGCCTTGTGATTGGCTTAGACCATGTCACATGGTATAAAATTCTGCCCCTTGACCCAAATTTGCATAGAGTGAGCACTATTCATATTCTGGTTTCCCTATCATCATACATTCATTTTGCATTGGAGTACAATCAGTAGTTTGCTTAGACTATGGAAAGAATATGTGCCTGAGAATGTGAAATGTTATTAAAAACACTTATTGCCTAGCCTTTTCTGGGTGTAATATTGTACTGTTATGTAGCAATTATTTCTCTTGGCTGAAAGCCTTTGCAGCATAACAAGCCTCAGGTAACAGACATCTACGAATGCACTCATAGCCAAGCACTAAGTGTATAATAAGATACCATACACACCATGAAATACATGTCTAGATTAAAATTTGTAATAGTTAACTACATAGTTATACAGAATACACATAATATCATAACTAGGCAAAGCCCATACGCTCATGCAGGGTAGATTCATTTGTGATCGGTTGCCTCACGGTATTGTAGATAACGCCCTCTGCGGGGAGAATGCGCATAGTATATAGAACGCGCAATGCATCCTTGGGTAAAACCACCAAAAAAACATTGCATAGTTTATAGGACGCGCAAGTGTACTAGCCACTTTGTGGCCGCTGTGCAAGCTATTAAGCAATGCAAGTTATGTGTACTTTTACAGCTAGATAGTTGAGCACTAGGCAACAAAGAAGAAGACATCTAATGACACCTACATCATTTTCTGTGATACATATTTAACTACAATTTTGATGGGGAATATTGCAATAATATGCCAGATAAATTTTACAATTTTGTTGAACAAAATAATGGATTACTTGATATGCTGGAATTATACAAAACAGAATTGTGTAGTCCACTTAAAGAGTTTTAAATCTAATATCATTATCGGTAAATTTTACTCAATTTAGTTCATATTTGGCATACATGTATAAACGTACGTTGACTAGGATATAATAACTGAGGTACTTTATTTTCATAATTTATATTACATATAGACTCCTCAACTGATTTCACCTTGAAATACAATTAATACATGCAATCCACCATAATTTGTTAGTGAATGTACACATACACGTACTACATACATTGTAAAAAATTTGCATAAAATTTATCCAAGTAATATATACCAAATGAAGAATGCTGTTCTTTGAAATTTTCATTTTCAGTGTAAACTTCATTTCTTGCTACAAATATCACATTTATTAGTAAATTCAACAAATGAATTTGACAACAAAATTTGAATATTTTTCTCATCAAGCCATCCTTCCTGACAAAAGTAAAATATTGGACACTATTTTTTTAATATTCATTTCCTTTGATGAGTCTACAAATAAAGCTTTATGAAAGTTTCAGTATTCAAATTATAAATCTCACACAGTAAATCTGAATAATTTTTCTCCTGACAGACTTTCCTGACAAAGGTATTTAAAACATTCACCACTGTTCTGTCTACGATCTTTCCCCCAAGGCATCTATATAGATGTAGTTATGACGTAGTAACACTGACCTTACAGTGTTCGTTTTAAATCTAAGAGTGTGAAATAATCCCTTCATATGTATGCCTATATCAACTGTAAGCCGACACCTGGATTACTCCAAAGAGCATGGCATGGGAAAGTGCATTCACATCAAGATAAGGTCAAAGGTCAACCTGTTGTACCTTGCTTCTCTGACTTCTAATTGTGTCAGTACTTAACCAACACATGCAGCAACTACGTATGTAGACAGAAATATAGGATAGATTATCACACACAGAGATTTCATGACGTATCCACTGACACTGTCTGACAATGCTGAGACTGAGAGATGCTGATAATACAAACTGTTTTCTGGCTGAGAGCGAAGATCAAACTCTGGTAAACAGAAATTGTCAGCTGCTACTTACTTTCAAAGTCAAGTCATGATAAAGCCATCACATTCTTTCCTTCTAAAGTTGTAAATGAATGCCGTTCAATGTTATTGCTTAGGTTGGGCACTCTCAGTCACAGTTACTTATCATGTGAAACTTACAATTTTACATAGAGTTCCATGCACTGCACCCTAATTGAATATGGAACCCCAATAAACAGTCTGAGGAATGCAGGTAAACTATACAAACATACCTGTACTAATAAATCACTTAAGAGCCTAATGTTTGAATCCCATATTCTCATATTATTGTTCTGTCACATCATAAGCATTTGCTAGGATCATTTTTGATGAGGGCCAACTTTTTCTCTCACTCTACCAGACACGTTTATTCTTGTCCAATCCACAATGGGTCTATATACTGTCAACAATCCCCTTAGCCGTTTATCAATTAAACTGATTCAGAAAAAACAGCCAGGCTGTAGTTCCCCTCTCCCCAGCTAATCTTCCCAACTTATCTTCCACTTTCTGTTTTTCATTGCAAAGATCAGCTGTTACACTCAGTTACAACTTACACATAAAACAATATGGGTTTTGAATTTACAGTATTAATACATAATTAAAATAGATATCAAACAATAAAATACCATAAAAATTTATATAGTGGAAATGTAAGAGGTTGCTATGACTAAATATTGATGGAGTCACAATCTACCAGTATAAAGATGGGCTTTGGTCATATAACTAAACTTAACATAATTCATATATCTTCTACATAAACATACATGTACATGTACATGAAAACTTGCAATAATAGGGAACTTGCAAACCCGCCATATTGAATGTTGCATCATGGGAAATGTGATTATAAATACTAATCAATTAGTATTGTAAACAATGTTGATACATAACCACAAATAATCAATTCATATTTACCCTGACCATTGTGGGGGTAAATTTTATCAGTAGCTCCAGATTAGGTATTACAATAACCACAGATAATCCCATAATCCTTTGCATCTGAGCATGCTCAGTCTGGATTGCAAGTTCCCTATTAGACAGCTCAATGGTACACATGTATAATGTGTATTACAAATAATGAGCTGAGGCTAAGAGAATGCAATCAACTTTTGCACTTATTAATGGAAACAACATTCAAGCTGGAAGTAAGGTTTATTGTCTGGGTCACAGCATGCTATTTATTACATTACATGTGTGTATGTACTACATATTGAACACTACTACAGGTCTCCAGGTGCAGCCAACTCCTCCTCATAAATTTTCTTGGAGTTTTCTCACTATATGGAAGGCAAGGAATGAGTAGGGAATCATGGTATAACCTGAATACATTGTCCATATCTTAAACCATGCATAATTTTGGTGAAAGACATTGATAATACCACCACCCGGGGAAAATACCTTAGGAATTCAGGCAGATTTTACCAAACTACAGTCCTTGACAAAGACATTTAGAGTCCGAATGTGACATTCATGTATTTTCCAATACAATTCCATGTGCAAACTTAGGGTACAATACATATTATATCATTACATGTAGAGATATCATTTGGAGTGGATGTCATTCAGTGCAGCCACCATTTATTGTGCTTTGGTGGGAAAACATTAAATTCATGTTCACACACTAGTACTAGTAGCCTATAGAACCTAGGTGTGTTGACTTCAATACTTTCCTTCTCCTCTGTGTGGATGAAGGAAAGCACTGAAGTCCATACACTTTACACATACCTTCAAGGCTAACATCCTCTAAATGATATTGACAGCCAGATTTAGTTGTTGTTAGTCAAAATGAGAAAAAATGGCATTTCTTGTGAGTCACCACATAGTAAGAGATAGGGAAACACCAAATTTTGGTGCATCACTAGAAATTGTGTGCATCAATGGCACATCAAATTGGCTTAGAGGGCACACTGTCGCAAGTGATTATACCCAAGGTCTACCCCTCTCTCTCCCACCCTCTCCCTATCAACTTGTTTCCATAGCTCCAAATCGTACAGCATATTGTGTTATACATATTTGCAGAAAAACAAATGTTTTGACTGACCTGGATTAGTATTTAATGATCCTCCCATGGTGTGAAATGATCAATATTAATCTACAGAACATGTATATGATTTCAACACTGCAAGCATCTATGCATGATGGAATAACACTCATACCACACACTACAGTGTAACATGACACTGGCTCCCAGCTATCCCTGCAAGCCTGCCAAGCCAACGCCCTTGACCTACATCCCAGTCCATACTCAAGTCACGTTTTCAGTCTGCAATGTTATATAGTCATCCATTGAACAAAATGCCTGGGAATACCAGTCCAAGCAAGCATGCTGAAATCCCATTAAGTCTGAAGAATGGTATTGTATGTACATGTATATACTGCCATATAGACTCTGATTTGGAACTCCAGTGATATGTCAGTAACTGTTCAGATAGATGATATTTGCATTTCCAACTTCATGATTTACGTGTCTATTGAACAAAATGCCTGGGAATACTAGTCCAAGCATACTGAAATCTGATTAACTCTGAACATTACATGTACAGACTTACTGACTTCATATCCTAGTTTCAAGTGACATTACAATAAATAGATCTCATGACATCTATATTGCATACAGTGTTGCATATATTCAACTTCATGATTGCCATGTCCATTGAACAAGTTGTCCAGGAATACAAATCCAAGCACACTGAAATTCCACTAACTCTGAGTCTGACCACTAGAAGTATAGCCAAACTGTCTCCACATGCCACTTTGGAGTGACGTTACTGTGAATGTATGAAATGATGTACACTGCTGCATTTCTAATTTCACGATTTCCACATATATTGAAAGAGTTGCCTGGGATTACAAGTCCAAGCACAGTGAAATGACTGCTATACATATATAGCCAAACTGGCTCCATATCTCACTTTGGAGTGACTGTGACATTACTGTGAATATGTCAGAAATAATGTACATTGCTGCATTTCTCATTTCACGATTTCCACATATATTGAAAGAGCTGCCTGGGAATACAAGTCCAAGCACAGTGAAATCCCATTAACTCTGACCGCTATACATATACAGTCAAACTGACTCCATATCCCGGTTTAGAGTGACATTACAATACCTCTGATGACATGTGCATTGTTGGGTTTTCAACTCAGCAATTTCCAGGTCCATTAAAGCACATGATCTACTTTTATTAAATGGCATTTAATTTCTGATAACATAAATTGTGAAAATTACAAACAATGCATTTGATTAGTAGTCTGTCAGGAAATCCAATCTAGGTACATTAAAGTTATAACATTAAAAGTGAAAGCCATCAACTGATATGACCTGGCTATTCTACATTACAATGCTTATAGTAAAGACTAGGCCAACAACGTCAATGCATTGAATGACAACTTTAGAAGTATTAGAGCTGTCTTCCTGCCCTCTGACATTTAAGGGCATTGTGGATTATATTACTATTATTTTTCATATTTTATGGATTATACTGGTATTATGTTTCATATTTTATGGTTTTGAAATATTGACAAGATATTGTGGATTATATTGGTATTATTTTTCATATTTCATGGATTATACTGGTATTATGTTTCATATTTTATGGTTTTGAAATATTGACAAGATATTGTCAATTACACTGGTATTATTTTTTCATATTTTATGGTTTGAAATATTGACTAGATATTGTGGATTATATTGGTATTATTTTTCATATTTCATGGATTATACTGGTATTATGTTTCATATTTTATGGTTTTGAAATATTGACAAGATATTGTCAATTACACTGGTATTATTTTTTCATATTTTATGGTTTGAAATATTGACGAAATTGTCAATTATATTGGTTTTATTTTTCATATTTTACGATATTGTCGATTATATTGGCTATATTTTAAGGTTTGAAATATTGACAAGATATTGTCAATTATATTGGTTTTATTTTTCATATTTTATGGTTTGAAATATTGTCTAGATATTGTGGATTATATTACTTTGCACATTAAGCGTTCACATTTTTTATTTTTTCACATTACATCAATGATCATTGATCTGAGAGCATCCCTAATGGTGAAATAACAAGGTTTTCTTGTGGTGTTTGTAAATTGTAGAAATTCATATTATATATATATATATATATATATATATATATATATATATATATATATATTTTTTTTTGGCGAGGGAGAAAAATATCCTGGCTTGTGAGTGTGGGATTATCATTTTTTTTTTGGAGAGGGAGAAAAATATCCTGGCTTGTGAGTGTGGGATTATCATTTTTCAAGGCCAGTCTTTTCGCAATGCAATTAACTCAACAGGCATCTACCTACTTAGACCTATGTCAAGTTTATGACCATAATAAATTATTAAGTGAGCTAGACAACCAACTCATTAAAAACATGGATATCAATGGAAACACATCAAACTACTACAGTCATACAATCATCGTGTATCAATAATTATTATCTGTTTTACAGATAACCCCTAAAACATAAATCATAATTTTTTATTAATATAATGATCACAATTTAAAACCATGATGTTTATAAAAAATTCATTCTTAATAAACTAAATAACATCACCTATAAATTAAATGACTGAATATTGATGGTTTTTCGTTACTTAATAATCTTTTCCTTTTTGTCTTTTTACTTAAATTTCATACAGCTGTACAAAATATATATAATTTATTACTTATATCAGAAAAGGAATACTAGATAGCTTTAGTGGGTACAAAATAATGAGTGTTACTGATAACCAAGTGGTATGCTTTATAATCCCCTCACCCATTATCAAATAGTTTAGTCACCTAAATTCCACCCCATTGACAAAATGGAATTGTCCAAGAGAGATGATCTGTCTAGTACCCACTTTTCACATTTCTTTTTCCGATATAAAAGAATTATGACATCTAAAATTAAAACTATGTTTTCATAATGTACTATATTTTCACATACAAATTTCACGTTCAAATTTACCTTATAAATAATCTATAACAATATATTAGTGCATCATTAAACGGAAGAAAGATCACACTCAAAAGTTTGCTCTTGACAAGTCACAGAGTAACAGCATTACAAAGCAGCCATTGTATAAACTCAATCGTGAAGACATTTCATATTCAAATAGCAATTATTTGAAAAAATATTATGGCTTGAAAAATTCAAACCATGCTGACCTGAATGGCATTTATATTCAGACATAAATTCTTGTGTCAATATTATCGTGTTTGACTAAAAGATATATCAACAAATATTTTTAGATTGGATTTTTTTATATTTTCATAATTAGCATTTTAATAGTAATTGTGGAAAAAGAATGGTCATATAAATTCATGCAAATCACAAATTGTATTTCTGTATTATTGCAAAATGACTTTTTTAGTTTGAACATTTATTGCAAGTATATTTATAGAAATATATATTTGAATAATATTTAACATTTTCATAAATTTTCAACATTTTTGTTCTGATGATTATATTTCCGGCTTGCTTACTCTAGTCTCCTATTTTTGCTGCAGTGTCTTCCTTACATATTTTGATGTTAATGTCGATATCCTGTGTACTGTTGAAGAAAATCTGAAGTAGGTGATGAAGAGAGCATCCTTCAACCTGTTTCCATGGAAACAAAGGTTACATAACTTCATGGAAATGCTGTGCCACACCTTTCTAGGGCAGCCATTATGGTGAAAAAAATGTGGAAAATTTCAAATATTGAAGTCTATTAAACAAATTAGATTATTTTTGTTAAGGAATCTTGAAATAGGTACAAGTAGCTACATAAGACTAGTAAATATTACAAAACCTAAAAGAATTACTCTAAATTAAAGTTACACCATCACAAAACACACTGTAGAAGACGTATCTGATAATCCCATCAAAATTGACAAAATTTCTATCACTTAGTACACTAGATTATCATCTAGAAACCAGTCTTTAGCAACTTCAGTGTATATAAAACTCACTTCAATTAATAATACCACTTCATACTCAGAATTCTACATTTTCAATCATCAGTCTCTTAGAATTTAGAAGGAATGTCTTCTGTATCTGAATGTGCATTATTAATCAGACAACGGAATTGATTTATAACAAGAATGGGTTCAGACACAGGCTATACCATCAACCTTGTACTCTGTCACACTTCATCATTCTATACTAAAAGGACAAAACTGGTTAACATAAAAAAAAAAGGAAGAAAAAGTGAGTAAAATATACATCAGACTAGCCACTCCTTAAATCTGTCTAGTTATCTCTACTTGCAGGTTCATCTATAATCATTATATTAGAGATTGAAAAATCTGCAATCAGAAAAATGGAAAATTTTGTGCATCTATTTTGTAATGTTTTATGGTTAACATGAAAAGAAAGAACATGTGAGCTAAATGTGCATAAAATTGACTTCCATAAAATGTTATCTGTAGATTCATAGATATACAGTCTATAATAGACTGAACAATCTATAATCAGAAAAGCGCAACATGTCATGCATCTTTTAATAAATTTCTTGTTCAACTTCACTACCTTTTTTACATACATACTTGGCAAGGGTGGAGCTAAGTATGAATATCATATGATTAGTCCGAGTCTGTTTTTTCTACTTCTGAGACAATATTCCCTATATAGTTCGGACATTTTTTTTCATAGCGAAATAAAATGACTCCCAAGTCACATCTAACAAACAGTCTGCCATAATTTTCTCATTGATAATTCTCTGATGTCCCTCAAGGGGAACCCTGTCAAACTCTTACACTTGATTAACAGTGGATGACAAATTCACTGAATTTTTGAAATACCTCCGAATTTTAATGCTTGATAATTTAAGTGCCTAATCAGCATATCAAAATTCAACACATGGACGCCAATTTATATCTTAAAAGCTAAAATGGAATTCACTGGGAGGTACTGCTACAATAAGACAAGCAAAATTGTTTGCCTACGAATAGAGCTGAGTATTGTATGTCTTTATACTGTATGTACTGACAGGTGTCGAGTTTTTTCTCTCCGATATGTGTGGCCTAAATATTTCCATGGCCTAAATATGGATAGACACAACATCAGTGGGGACAAATCTTATTTAATCAAGATATATTGTCAATATTATAGAAGTCGGATTATGAATATTTCAAATGGTAAATGTCGTTAAAGTAATTATAAATAAACATTACTTGAAATTACACTCTCGATTTGGAATGACCACTTTGACTGCAGCGTATCAGGTTTCTGCCGTCGTATCTCATGTAGACTAGGCGATGGTTGAAGTGAAAAGGAACTAAACTTAGCCACACTCTCCTCTCAAATACTTTTCCACAAGAGCTTGTTTGATTTTTTTAAAATTATAAACAGCTACGTTATTTTCCGTTCAATATACAGACAAGGCACGGTATAAGGTGGCATCGCAAGCTAGCTAGAGAATTCTTGTATGCTAATCAGGTCTGGAATGGAGAGAGAAGAAAAAGACGAAAGGCGAGGCTCGCGACTTGAGTTCGTCTACCTCTCTAACATTTTCCAGTTAAAATCTGACGATTTTACCGTGTCACTCTTATGCCGTTCTCTTCACTTGTTGTTTCACACAACTGTTGAAGATAATTCACCGATCCATTTGCGCCTTGTAATTTCACTGAGGACTTTATCTTAACGTTAATACACATGCACCTGTCAAATTATAATGCTGTCTGTCGCTTCGTCAAAAAATCACCAAAATACATCATTTTCTAGAGAACTTTGTGCAAACATCAATGAAATTGGTCTCTATAACGAATGGAGATCTCCTCAAGTTCAGTGTCATCCATGCGAAATAGTTAGATTTCGCGTAAATCACAAAAATACGAATGATCACTTACCATGTTTGTGTTTAGATTCAGGTTTCGGCAGCTCCTGGATGGCAACAAGCTAGCCAATGTGCGCATGCTTCGACGTTTAGCGTTAACAAGGGTGTTTGCGACAAATTTTACTATGTTTTTGATTATTCGTAATATTTTATCATAAAATACAATTTAACAATAGATTATTGATGATAAGTAATTTTATGATGAAATTTATATAGAATTTAGAATAGGCGTATCAGAAATATTGTTTGTGACGATTGTCGTTAACGTAACTCACCGTCTTACGGTTTGACATTCAACATGGCCGACAATACGTAGAAGAGCGACTTATTTTTAGTAGACAAATTAGTAATTATCGCGCGACAACGGTAATATTTTAAATTTTCAATCTCTTGCACATACACCTTGCTCGATAAAGTTTACTATATTTCCTGGATACTGTAAATTTTCAATGTAAAACGATTTATTTCGATGACGCACGGTTCATTGAAATTAATAGTTTATTTTTACTTGTCACCAATTTCAGTGCTCGGAATATTTCTAAGGTTGCAAGTGTCGCCAATATATTTTTTGAGAGTGAAAATTGTCGCCTAATCCCATTCTCTAATGAAATGAAAACTGGGTTGTACTGATAAGAGTACGATCAAGGTGAATGACTCGGATGATTGATTTGTTGTTATCGTGTGTACGTTACACAATGCACGTCGTCCTTACCTTACATTACGTCATCTGATGACCATCGGGTGAAGGCTGCCCTACAAGTGACGATCTCTATTCTCTACTAACTTTTGTTTACATGTATTTCAGAATTGAAGCGCTTTTGATCATGGCGAACAACGAGTTGAGATATGCTGTCAAACAGCTTTACAAGAATGTAAGTACACCCATGAAAATCAACGTATCGTCAATCATAGTTTTCAGTGAAGTCCACACCGATTCTTTGCTGGCACTTGAAACACGTTTATTCAATTTTTGCTACATTTTCAGGACTTTATTTTAAAATCCTGTATTTGAACCACTAGATTGCAATCATTTGTCAGATTTATGAGTCTCACTCTTAGATATTACCGAATGCTTCTCACATTTTACTGGCTACTTTTAAAACTACCTACATCCCTGAATTTAACTTTGTTTGGCAGTTATCATGATGATCAAGAGGAGCCCCCAAAATAAGTCTTTCTAGAAAATGTACACAATCAAAAGATCATGTCTGACCAGGGAATCAATCTTCGAAAGACATTACTTATTCCATTGGTTGATCATTATCATAACATTTCTCTATATTCTGCTTTGTTTACAGCTTATTTACCTTGGCAGAGAATATCCTAAAGGATCTGAATATTTCAGGGAGCGATGTCACAGAGCATTTATGAAGAACAAAGATATCGAAGACCCTGAGAAAATCAAAGAACTGATAGGCAGAGGAGAATACATCATAAAAGAACTTGAAGCTCTGTATATGCTTAGAAAGTATAGGGCTATGAAAAAGCGGTATTATGAAGAAGAATGAACTACTCGCTAGCTGCCACCCCTGTACCCTGAAGAAACTTGATATCACCCCATTGTTTGATTCAGGTGAATGGATTAATTGATTAAGAGATGGGGTGAGAAGGATACTGAAATCTATAGAGTACATTATCAACACGTCCAAGTGATCATGTTTTCATCAAGAGGAAATTTACATTTTGTGGTTTTGAAATGATAAATTCAGAGTCTGAAATATTGTGAAATATACAGTCAGTCATGGGTCTATTTGATGTTGATAATATCATAGAATTTAACATTCTCCTGGACTGATAATCTATCAACCAAGGGATAATAAAAAGACATTGTTTATTAAGTGTGAAAGAAACTTGTCAGATTTATAAAAAGTTTTTCCATGGTATAATTTTATGGGGACTATCCATTGGGCCTTTATTTTTAGCAGAAAAGTATAGATTAGTCTGTGTCTAACTAAGTCTCCACTGTCAATAGCAATATTATGATGTCTCCTAGTCAAAGGCTTTGTGTGTGTAAAATTCATCTGCCAAACTCAGTCTCTCTACTGCTATTTCAAAATTCCCATTCATTATAGAACTTACTATTATTATAGATATCACGCCATCAGCTGTGTAAGGTACGACATTCATGTAATGCTATCAGCTGTGTAAGATACGACATTCGCGCCAAACTACTACCACTTACATCTGTACTGCTTTGCGGGTCTATTCTTGCAAGATTAGAAAATCAGCATTGAAAGTTTGACATCATGATCATTTTGACATGTTTTACAGCATAACTATATTTGATTGGTTGCAATCAAATCTGGTTGCACTGTGCAGGATATTGGGCAGTTTAGTACAGTTACGGTTAAAAACCTGATAGGACTGAACAACATGACGTATCCCAGTCATATCACATGTAAAAGACACTAGCCCCGTCTACACGGCACTAAAAATCCTACCTGAGGTAGGATTCAGGATAGTTTGCAGCCCATGTAGACACAAACGCGTCCTGAAACCGTCCTGACTTAGGACACCTTTGAGAGGTTTCCTGAAACCCTCCTGACTTCGTCCTATGTACTGTCAGGACGGAAGGCACATCTCCGCTGTAACCTTTCTACATGTAGACACAAATCTATCCTACCTCAGGTAGGACTTGGGACTGCCTCAGGTAGGACGACCTACGTGTAGATGGGGCTATTGTGTAGTTTCGTGAGGGTCATGATCAACATGAGTAAAATCTTCTAGACAAACTTATATATTTGTATAATATATAGTCTGTGTACATTGTACAAAGCCTTAGTTAGATAGACCACAGTAGTATTCTTCCAATGCAATAAACGTAAGCGGAGACAAACTCTGCAGTGTTTAAGATGATATTTACATTATGTGATACAGGGTTCTAAGTGAAGTCTCAGGTAATACTAGTTAGCCATACACTATGAAGTCACCAAGTGTAATACCTGTTACATGTATCTATTTATTGTTACCCTTGTGAAAGGTAAATGAATTGTTCAGTCTTACATTTCAGTTACAGTGTATAACAGTGTGACATTAATTGTACAGTGGGACATCCCCACTCTGGACATTTGCAAAATGTTAGCACACATAAATATTATGTTAATTGACTTTTGTTGACTACATTTGAGGAGTGTGAAGCAGAGCTAGGAAGATCTCTCTTATTGAACGCTAACCGGTTTAGAAGACAAGTCAACCATTGGTTGGTTTGACCCATGCAATAGTTTGATATGCAACAGTGTTGCAAACATGCATTGCTAACATGTCTGTGTGTTAGGGATTATTGGGCAAAGCCATTTTTCAACTGCTCTCAGCAAGATAATTTCTTCATGAAATGGAAAATTGTAGCAAATGAACTAGAAAAAGATTCTTATTGGTCAAGAGTTTGGGTCAATGAAGGTCAATGTCTGAGTACCAGGTAACCGTGGTAACATGATTACAAAGTAACTTTTGTACAGTGTGTATTCATCACTAACTGCTTGATGTATGCTTGGTGTATGAATCAAATTAAGATATTTTGCCAAGTCAAGATGTGTGTCAAATCATTGTATCTCTTGACTAAAGTTTTATCATTTGATTTCTGGTAAAGCTTTGTGAGTCCATGGGAACACAGTAACCATCTTTATATAACTATAAACGTAACAAAAATAGAATTATACACTGAGAGAGTTAGTTATAACCAAGGTTTCTTTGTTATACATGAATACCATATCCCTCAACTGAACTAAACATGTACTCATTATCTTCAGCCCATCAAAGGATATTTAGCAAAGCAAAAGATTTTTTGTGAAATAATTTATGTTTATATTTTGTAATGTGTGCTCTCAAACTTTCGAAAGTGGAGGAAATTTTGGTAATAAAATGAAGTTGATCCAAATCTATTACAAGTTGCTATGATTTGATTGCACCTCAGAATTTAAAAGTGGTTTTGATATATGTACAATTAGATAGACTGCAATTATTAGGAACTCGTTTTAGTCACATTTTATTTGGGTTGTAAGATACATTGTGTCACTCTGTCCTCACCTGCCTACTGCTATGACTGCTGCGTCACTCTGCGCTCACTAGCCTACTGCTATGACTGCTGCGTCACTCTGCCCTCACCTGCCTACTGCTATGACTGCTGCGTCACTCTGCGCTCACTAGCCTACTGCTATGACTGCTGCGTCACTCTGCCCTCACTAGCCTACTGCTATGACTGCTGCGTCACTCTGCCCTCACCAGCCTGATGCTACGACTGTTGCATTCTAAAGAGGAAAAGGGATAGACAGATGTGTGAGGATGCCCTGACATGGTGTACTTTACAGGACATTTTCTTGACTGCTCTGTGTACTTCCAATGTGATTTTAGCCCCACTTTTTTTGTGAGAGCGCCCTCTATGACCATAAAGTGGGTAAACAGAATATAGTGTACCATAATAATGTGGCCAACTTTTAGTCATTCATGCAAGATGGTGTACATTTATCGTGACACTGCTTTATCTGCTGACTAAATTAAATCATAGTCTTTCTTCTTTGATCTTTCCTACACTGTAATGAAATGATTATAAAATCAGAATTCAATTACCTTGCAGCCACCCATTCTTTCTACTTGTGTAATCAGAAGATATTATTAGTCTGATTACCATAACCTTGACCTTGAAATGTGACTCCATTCTAAGACATTTCATGTCTTTCTAGCACAATTCCAAGCTAGGTCAACCAAGGAAGCAAAGTTGTACTGAATACATACGTGTATAGATTTGAATTCATGGATACATAAATTTGTTCATTTCTATAGTTTGATATAGTATGTACCTCACAAATAAAAGCCTTAAACTTTTGCCATTATATTCAATTGTTCAAGAAAATAGGGCAGAATTGAGGTCAAGAATTGCAGTTGACTGATTGGATCAATCTAGTACATGTATCGTACATAGCAATTACATCACGTCATGACAGGAATGATTACAAGTATCTGCTATCACTCATCACTCAATATGATGTCTATCCTCAGGAGCAGACATGGAATATCATCTGAAAGATCCAGTTGTTGGTCCTGGCTCCACTTATGTTACCAATACCACTTGCTACCCCCAAGTATATCTATTACATACTTGTACTGAAATAGAAACAACAACTGGATCAGGATCTTCAGGCTAACATAAATCTAAAACCATGCAATATGTTTAACTTATCGTTTCCATGGATAGCGCTACCCTTGGCACTGGACTGCAAACAACCACTGAGACAGACAGACAGACAGACAGACAGACAGACAGACAGGTCCCCAGAGTTATAATTATGATGCATTTGATGAAGTCAGTAACGCTACTGTACCTCTGACAGACCACCCTATCCTTGTAGTCATGTGACTTGCCATGGTTTCACACAATGCAAAAAGTCAGGGTAAGTAATTAACATATTAATACAGAATATTCTTCACGCTATGCTTCTGACTTTCACAAGAAATCCAAGACAATAACATTGTTCAATCAATCTGTTATTTGGATCAGCAATGATACCAAGAAAAGGGGATTTAAATAAACAAGTTCACTCAAATATTTCAATATGTATTTTAATTAAACATGTATGAATAATATACATACTGTATATATCCATAACAGACACTCAGTGACTCCTCTGTAACAGACACTAAGTGACTGTAACAGACACTAAGTGACTCCGTAACAGAAACTAAGTGACTCTGTAACAGACTCCGTAACAGGCACTAAGTGATGCTGTAACAGACACTAAGCGACTCCGTAACAGATGCTAAGTGACTCCATAACAGACTCCGTAACAGGCACTAAGTGATGCTGTAACAGGCACTAAGTGACACCGTAACAGACACTAAGTGACTCCATAACAGACACTAAGTGACTCTGTAACAGACACTAAATGACTCTGTAACAGACACTAAGTGACTCCGTAACAGACACTAAGTGACTCCATAACAGACACTAAGTGACTCCGTAACAGACACTAAGTGACTCTGTAACAGACACTAAGTGACTCCGTAACAGACACTAAATGACTCTGTAACAGACACTAAATGACTCTGTAACAGACACTAAATGACTCTGTAACAGACACTAAGTGACTCTGTAACAGACACTAAATGACTCTGTAACAGACACTAAATGACTCTGTAACAGACACTAAATGACTCCGTAACAGACACTAAGTGACTCTGTAACAGACACTAAGTGACTCTGTAACAGACACTAAATGACTCTGTAACAGACACTAAATGACTCTGTAACAGACACTAAATGACTCTGTAACACACTCAGTGACTCCGTAACAGACACTAAGTGACTCTGTAACAGACACTAAGTGACTCCGTAACAGACACTAAGTGACTCTGTAACAGACACTAAGTGACTCCGTAACAGACACTAAGTGACTCTGTAACAGACACTAAATGACTGTAACAGACACTAAGTGACTCCGTAACAGACACTAAGTGACTCCGTAACAGACACTAAGTGACTCCATAACAGACACTAAGTGACTCCATAACAGACACTAAGTGACTCTGTAACAGACACTAAGTGACTCCGTAACAGACACTAAGTGACTCTGTAACAGACACTAAGTGACTCCATAACAGACACTAAGTGACTCTGTAACAGACACTAAGTGACTCCGTAACAGACACTAAGTGACTCTGTAACAGACACTAAATGACTGTAACAGACACTAAGTGACTCTGTAACAGACACTAAGTGACTCTGTAACAGACACTAAGTGACTCTGTAACAGACACTAAGTGACTCCGTAACAGACACTAAGTGACTCTGTAACAGACACTAAGTGACTCCGTAACAGACACTAAGTGACTCTGTAACAGACACTAAGTGACTCTGTAACAGCCACTAAGTGACTCCGTAACAGACACTAAGTGACTCCGTAACAGACACTAAGTGACTCCGTAACAGGAACTAAGTGACTGCCTCAAAACAATACTGTAAAACACAAAGATAAGTTTAGATCTGTATTTAAACTATAAGAGTACAGTTGAAATTAACCTATTACTAATTAGGATAAAGATTAACTTATCATTCAAAACTGACACTACATTCACAGGAAGGTGATGTCGTTACTTGGATCATCACGTAGATATGCATCATGTCACTCTGACCTCACTGGACTGCTCTATCTAGGGTTGACTGCTGTGTGAGGGTGCCCTGTCACGGTGCACGTTACAGACTAATCGTCACGGTGATAAAGACAAAAAAGTAAACGTGTAATACAAGCAGAAATAAACATTAATACTGTAACAGTGAAATCATAACATTATAGACAGAGCTCCTTTACTACTCTTGCAGTATAGCACTATAGCAGGTAGTCAACCTGATGTGTTCATCTGGCAATACCTGTTATTTTTGCAAGAAAAACACCAATATATACAAAGTTGTGTGTAACTTTAACATGTCAAATTTGATTGGTACAAACAGACTTACAGCAACCAATCAGATGATGTATATACCAAATTTGCATGTAATTCTCCAATCTCTATCAGTGTGGTTTCAACAGTGCAGATTAATTGGGATAGAAGATAATTTTGAATGAATATTAAAAGCAGCTGTGAAATGTATTTTGGAAATTTTTTTAAATGTTGGAAATCCCTAGAAAATACATTACAGATGACCTGCAATCATATATAAAACTAATTCTGATTGGTCTATTGCACATGAAAATCAACCAATCAGATGTTAGCTTATTATAATCAAACTTGCATGAGTCATTTCTCAATCTCTCTCAGTGTTGAATACAACCATTACAAGATAACAATAGTATACACTTATTGCCTGGCTATGAGGGCACTAGTAGATATCTATTACACCCAAAGTCTGTTATGTAGTGACTATTTATTAGATAGTGGCTACATAACAGTACATAGGGTAATATGACATCTACTTTTTATATCGTTTCAAATAAATCTTCAAGCAACATCTACTGCCACCGTATAACTTCTGATCAACTGTATATTTGTAATTGTAATTGTGTGTACGTTATATATTTTGGGTCATATTGAGTACCTTGCTGTGTATTTCTGAATAAATATGTGAGGGGAAAGGCCCAGACTAGCTGTAAGCTATTTCCTGACTCCCCATTTACACACTGTTACATTTATTTGGGGTAAATAAAATGATCATTATTATTATAATTATTATTATTACTAGTGCCCGAATAAGGCAAGGCAATAAGTGTTTTATAACACATCACATTCTCAGGCACATATTCTTTTCAAGGTCACAGCAAATCACAGATAAATTTTCCATACTACATGAATAGTGCCCTAGGAAAAAGAATGTGAATAGTGCCCCTATATGTAAATTGAAGTCACTATGGGTCAATACTCCATACCATGTGATACAATCAAAACCAATCACTGAAGGCCATAAGAACAAGATGTGTTATAATACAGATTAGAAAATACGTGAAATATAACATTATTTCATGGAACATGGATAAATTTGATGCGATGGAAAGATACAAAATTCTTTAATAAGATTATATTCACAGGAAAGAGAAAAAGTCACCATAACATACAAATAGTAACTAACAAGAATAGTTAAAGCTGATATCCGATCCATATATTTTAATAACTTTAAAAGTGCCGAGTTTCTTGAAAAATTGCTAAAAAATTGTCAATTCTTCGAAGATTTTAGTATTTTTGAAGGTATCGTTCCTACTGGCCAAAAAAAACATCTTAGTACAATATATTTCAAAAATAAATTTGTTGTATGACCCCCTTTGACAATACCAAAAATTAAACAGTTATGTTTAGATTATGGTTACAGGAGTGCAAACAAGGAAACTTTCAGTGTATACTGGTACAGGTAGTAGAAATTGATGTCGAGTCAACGAACAGTGAATGGCGCCCTCTCTGGCAAAATGGTGAATAGCGCCCTCTCTGGCGGAACTATGAATGGCACCTTCTAAGTTCTACAATACGATTCATAAAGACTGCTAGACTCTCGCATACTCTTCAACTGGCTCTGTTCATTTCTCATTATTTTACTTTGAATGATAACTAGTAGCAGACTTGCATTTCAAAATGTCCTGGTTATTACCTCTGTATATGGGGGAACACGGTCAAGTAAATGTCTCAAATAGTGACAATAGAACAATGTCAGTGGTCTATGTGAGAGTCTACCACTTGGCATGAAACTATCATAAATACTGTAGTGCAAAGATTATTTTTGACAACACATCAAAGGTTTCAAAATTTGAATAAAACAGTACTTTTACTTTTGTAAATTTCATCCACCAGCTGTGATGTAGATAGGACCACATATGCCACAAAAACAACTACTAAATGTTCTATTTCTCAACATTATCATTCTGCTTGCTACTGTCAATATTTCCATCGTCCTAACAAATTTTCAAAGTTTTACGGAACCTTTGACACACTTACAAGTTAGTAGATTAAATTATATGTCATTGTGGGCACTCAACATTGCTGTCACTTTTAACAATATAGTGAGTGTGTCCACAACAAATCTTTTCATCTAGCAAGTTAGTAGTCTTGAAGACTTCAGATCTGCAAATAAATCTAGATCTGAGTATGGCAGTACCTCTGATGTGCAGCTCCAGGGTGGGTCTCCAACAGCGCCCTCTATGCGACATTAGTATAGTCACTTTCAAAGTTAGCAGAATTGGTCAAGGGTTTAGCAGTTAGATCAACAACTTAGCTACATCACAAAATACACAGTAATATACTATACAGCATTAGCCTCAAACCACATAGTAAAATGCCACTCTACAAAATACACATAGTACAACTTGAATAAACACAATAGCCTTTCACAATATGATACATCTTAAGAATACAGATCTGACATACATACTTATGCAAATTAAAAATGCATATTATACAAATCCATATATATATATATCAAGCAATAAGGAAAACAAGATTATAGTAAATTACAAACTCTGTTGTCATGGTAATTCATATACTGGGACATGGTATCTCAACCTCCTCCACCTCCCCTCCACCGTCTTTCCTACCACGTCATCTCTTCAATACCCCCAGCCTTCCACTGCCCTTCTATCTAATTTAGTGAGTTGACAGTACCATGAAGGAGACCATGGTACATGCAATCCCAAGTCAAGCACCTAATCTGTCAAATTTTACATCTCACCAACCCCCTCCCCCATTGGCTTTCCTACAATGTCATCTCTACACCCCACCCCTTCCTCCCTCCCATACTGTTGTACTATCTATATTATGATGTCATCTCTAAGGTCAAACTTCAATATCTTTGTTCTCTTAAATCGTGTCTATGCAGTACTAGCATATCACAAGTCTTTTTCACACTATCACAGAAAGCATGTATTTGCTATTTTACTAGACACTCAGTGTATTCTGAAGTAAGCATATAGGCCTACACATGCCACACAATCGTCTTGATATACCCAGGATATCTTTGTGATCTGTCTTCTACATGTACTTTTTCTGCGATGCTTTTGTGTGATTCTTCACTGCTCTATTGGCCCACAAAGCTGTCCATCCTAAGCTAGGAAATCCTGTGTAATCCAGGCCGCAGATTTGCTGACATGTTCATTTTAATATTTATAACTGTCTCTCAATTTTGTTCATCATTACTCATTTACAGTGGTTAATTATATCCATAATACACTGATGAATCTCAATGTATTTCTGAACTACACCACTATCAGCCAATCACAATTTAACTCAGTTAATTTAAATGCAGTACTAGCCAATCAGAGCTGAGACATCAATATTTTAATCAGTTTAAATTTACAATCAGCCAATCAGAGTCTGTGTTTGTTCTCAGCAACCAATTAGATTTCAGGATGATTAATTGGCTCCAGTTCTTCTGTGTACAATCTAAGGTGTGCTTCCATGGTAACCTTCTGAAACTCTCGGATGAACGTGAAGAAAAATGAGAGGAAGGATATAGCCAGGACCCATTCTGAGACCGTGCTGACTATATGCTCTGCATAACCCTACAGGAAGAAATGCATGAACAAGAACTTAGGTGTTTGTAAGAATTTATGCCAGTCAAGAGGCAGAGGGTTCAGGGGGTAGTGAACGTTTGACATGGTTGAATTCATCGATGCCAAGAATAGCTTACCATCTCTCAAAGGCAACTGAAGTTTTGTGAAGTGCAGACACAGAGTAGTAATATTACATTCTTTATTCTAGTCTATTCACAATATACTTGTATTGTAGGACATATTCTCAATTTACTTATTTCTCTCATAGAACATTTCAAAACAACAATGCCAGATGTGCATGGTTTATTTTGGTGAGATGGCAGAGAAATGTGCCACCTTAAGGGTTGTGCTTTTACTGCTATCTGTTATGGAGTATATGTATCTATTGAAAGAAATGGCCATATGTGGTGTCAATAGCCAATTTGTAATTCAAACTAAGTATGCTATGCTGTCATACAGAGGTCTCTGTATCAAATTAAACTTTTTGCTCAGAACAAATCATGAAAAGTGTTACCTGAAATTTTGACTGTACACTTTGGTCTTTGTAGACTAGAGTTCTTTTATACACATTTTGTACATGGCTTCATGCACAGCCACATGATCATTAGGCATGGCCAAATTTCAGAACTCACTTTGCCAAATCTGGGTTCCCTCTTGCAATCTTTACATGCACAATGGCAAGAACTTCAGTAACTGAAATATGGCATACTCGTAGACATATGTGGTGTGACAGTGTGGTGTATCAATCAAACTTACCCCTTCTTCTGGCTTCCATTGTGTAGCATCACTACCTGTCCATCTGGCACTAGCTAGAGCAGCAAACACACTGGCTGTAAATACTAGTTAAGGGTAAATCACTGCATGCGTCAAATATAATTTATGTCATTACAACCATGGCAATATCGATGAGAAATGATCTTAAATTTTAACAACCTTACTATGTTCTTCACAAACAATGTGAACCATAATATACCAAGTCCTTGCTTTAAATTGGAAAAAAAATTCAATGTACAAATGGTTTGTTAGTGTATATACAATAACACACTTTTTAGCGTCTTGCAATTCATTGAGGAACAGACTTGACTGATGTTGCTTCACATTGTTTTTCAAAGTAGGAGAAATTGGCAAATTTGTTTTTAATAATTAATCACAATATAATCCCAATTTGTCATCCAAATGACCACTTTAATAATTCAATAGTACCTTTTTAATTAAACAAGAGTTCAATTTTTTGTTCGAGTCTATTACCTTCAAAAGTTACTACATGCACTTTTTGTCATCATCATTTCATCTATCATTGAGTCCATTCACCATAAAGTAAATACGACCATCAGTTTGAAGTTGAAAGCTCTAAGTTCATCACAATATATTGTGTTGTCTTGGTAACATTGCTGATTCTCAAAACTCCTCCTTATTGTTGGATTCTATTCACTTAGAGATAAGAAAAATCCAATTTACAAAATCAAAATTTCATTTTTCATAATACATGTAAATGATATACTTGGTTGTTTTTTCATCATATGACCTCCATCAACATGATACTGTAGTTGTATTTATTTTGGTGCATGAAAGTTTGGTGGAATCCCACTGTAGGATGTGCCATGCATGTGCATGCAAGGGGAAAGGTAAGCACTACTTGCAAATAATTCATCCAGTCCATCGGCTATATTCACTGTAACTGCTGTTGACACCTTTCACAACAGCAGAATACAGAAATATGAGAACTCATAAATATGTTAGTGGGACTTATTTCTGCATTAAACGCTTTTGTGCACATTCAGCTAAAATAAATCTAGTGCCAAAAAACATATAATTAGGGTAGGGACTGATTTTCTAAGGAAATGTTTTTTTTGGGGGTGAAGATGAGGGTTGCAGTTGCATTCACAGACCTCATTTCAAAGAGAGAAATCATTCAAACACAGCCTGTCAACATGAACAGATGAAATGTCATTAGCACACTGTCTGTCAACATGAATCATAGAACTGTTGGGCAGGTGACACTGACAAACATGATGCATCCAGTCAACAGGAACAGGTGATATGTTTGGGCACAGTTCGACAACATGGACAGGTGGAATGTGTATGTCAGCAGGGATGCAGCCAGTCAATATTGTGAGTAGTCATTTGCACATAGCTTGTTAACATGAACAGGTGGAACATCATTTAGAACAGGTGTCAAGCCATTCATTCACAGCCACTCACCAGGAAGAGGTGATGAGTCATTTGGACACAGCCTGATAATATGAACAGGTGACATGTCACTTGGATGTAACCAGTCACAGCAAACAGCTGAAATCAATATGTTATACAGAAAGTGGCAGTCAAAATGAGTAGGTGACCTAACATTCACATACAGCCAGTCAACATGGTTAAAGTGAAATGCCATTTGGACACAACCAATATGGTCCCAGATAATGTGAAGTACTTCATAAGGATCATTTTGATTGGTTAGAAAACAAAGGAAACAAGCCCATCTGTTGGCTGTATTGTTAATGAGTGATAAAGTATATGTATGTTTCCAATCAGTGGCAACCTTGTAATAACTTCGCATTGGACCAATATGATAGCTGAAATGCTACGCATGGGTATTACTCTTTGCCAAGTTATTTAAATTTAAATGTATCATTAATGGTTATTTTATGCATATATTACATTACATCAGATGAATGAATCAGATTTTGTACCAATGAATGAATAAATAATCTTTGACAATATTTACGGATCGAAAAAAGATGGTAATTGTACAATGATGACTTGATGATGCTCTGTTAACAAGGTGAAAGCCAGTCAGAGTTTTAGGAAATCCTTTGATTTGTGTTTTGTTGAGACCATCCACCTTTTATGTGTCTTTTAATGAAGTTACTATTAAGGATACCTAAACCAGCTGCAATACTGCATACAATAACTATATATACACGTACTCTACATAGAGACAGCGTACCAAAACATGGATAGAGTCTGTATGATATCCAGCTATGTATTGCAGCATATAAGATACCAATACCAAAACACATGACAGATCCTGTGTTATGCACCCATCGACAGTTTGTTTTCTAGGGTGAAGTATAAAATAAGAAAGGAGAAAAAATGGAATTTAATTCCATAAAGAAATGAAAGATATTTAAGAAATGATAAACAATAACTTGGCAAATTAAAACAAATGTTCGGATGGATGCCAAGGATGGATTGATGGAGGGAGAGGGGGAGCGAGGCATGGATGGATGGATAGATGGATGGGTGGATGCATTGCCAAAGGATGCATGCCATAGAATGTTGGTTGGATATTAATGGTTTGCGTAATGATCCAGGTATAAGGAGCCTACACACATAATAGAATGCACTTGAATGGACCTTAGTGTTGTTTATCTAGGGTATAACAAAACTATTTTCCTCAACACAAAACTAACGAATCTTTCATTTGCTGAATTTTCAAAGCGTAATTTACCTGTAAATTTCGTAGTGTGTGTCAGTTACATAGATTTAGGTTCATGGTGGCATTCAAGACAGTGTTCCACCTGATCAGAGACAACATTTTTAATTATGGATCAAAATGATAGAAACTGTGTTTTCTTACGAGTCACCATATACTATATTAAAGAATAAAGAAGCGCTCAACTTGGCCCATAACGCAGAATTGCTGCGAGTCAGTGTCATGGCAAATTGATGAAGAGATCTAGAGTCTCCAGATCAAGTCCTTTTGATTAAAATCTGGACATGACAATCAATTGTCTGGCAGAGATATAGAAAATGTTCATCCAATGCAATCCTTATAGCTGATGCTCCACGGATAAGATAACACTAATGTGAGAACCTGGGATTGAAACCCAGGCCTTTAAAGACTTACCTATATTAATAATATGATCTTGTTTGTATTTGGATTATATAAAGCATGTTATTGGGTATTGAAACAGGGCTGAAGGTTTGTCTGCAAAGATATGCCATGCCTGGGCAAAGTCACGCGTCATCCGACCTCTCTGTTGACAGAAACGTGATGAGAGCAAAACGACATGACATATCTCACAGTCTAAGATTTAGTAAGTGTAGTATAGTACTAGAGTAAAGGATACTGAACATCAGACCTATCAAAGCGGTAGTGGACAGTAACAAACGAACTCTACATGTGTGAATGCTGCACCACATATCGACACATGTTTCAGTAAGACGGAATGATATCCATGATTGGATGAATGTGTATGCAACACCAAAACCAAAACACATAAAGGCACCCACTAAATGCATGGACTGTATACTTTTCTCCTGTAAGCAACGAGGTTAAGATGTGCATGGTTATACACAGTGATTCATTACAATGCTATTCTATGTACCAACAGTAAATGATTACAACTAAGGCTTGACTTGCTAACATATAATTCATATATATGCATTGTCCTAATAGGGAACTTGCAAACCAGACTGAGCATGCTCAGATGCAAAGGACTATGGGATTATCTGTGGTTATTGTAATACCTAATCTAGAGCTACTGATAAAATAAACCTCCCACAAAGGTCAGGGTAACTATGAAATGATTATTTGTGATTACAAACAATGTAATAATATTGTTTACAAAACTAATTGATTAGCATTTATTATCCCATTTCCCATGATGCAACATTCAGCATGGCGGGTTTGCAAGTTCCCTATTGCACTATGATGCTTTCAGGAAATGGTACAATGAGTAACACTGAAGTAAAGCACTTTCTCTCTGTGCTACACTCATTTATAGCATTCATATCTAGTGTAAAAGTATACTGTTTCAATTGGTTTATTTACAAGCCTAGCATGTTCGCCCAAAAGAGAATATAACTTTTTCAAATCTGAAGAGTGGATTTATATGTAATAAATAATATAAGAATGGTGTACATATTACCATGATAACAGTGGTTCAAGTTGTTTCTTTTTGAAATACATATAGTTGGCCTTTCAGACTGCCGCTTATATGTGTATATGTACAAACTGTGATGACAAATACATTGTTAAAATTTCCATTTTTTTTTCTTTAGTTGTACATATGTAACTGTTTTTGTTAACATTCCACTGTATTCCATACTGGTGTTTGCTATAAGGACAGTGTCACAATAAAATACAACCATGTAAAAATACTGTAAAACTACATATTTTCGCTACAGAAAAGTTTGCAGTTTTCATCTAGTTCTCAAAGACTAATTTGTACTAATTTACCAGACTGGTACATTATGTTCATGTACAAGAAGGCATTTTAGTCACTACTAACTTGTACTAATTTACCAGACTGGATTATTGTATGTATTCATGTACAAGAAGGCATTTTAGTTACTACATATTTTTTGCATATGTGTTTGTCCTTAGCAAAAATTTCTACTTTTACTACAGAAGCTGACAATGCATGGTATTAAATAGTCTTGCTGCTAGACGTTCGGGCTTTCTTTCGATACCATAAGCGAACAAAGTTCGCAGTGAGGGCTTGTCCGAACAGGCTAGCAAATGTCATTTTCAGACCGGACATTCCATTGAGATTACATTAAGCGGTGGGTTGGGCCATGTATGCATATATATACTTTAATATATTCAATCTCTGCATGCAGGTGTTGACAAACACATTTACGTCATTACTATGTCTTACCGGTTTATGGTAATTGTGAGTTTGATGAGTGTGTAAACGTTGTCATCCACATACTTCAGTTAACGCATTGGTGGTTATTTTTACAAGCCCCTCCTTAAGCTGCATATGCATGAAAAATTAGCCATTGTCCTCTGTTTGTGCTTGTCGCAAATGCGGTTGTCTGATTGGCAGTTATTTATATCCCTGAACTGCAGAGATGACATTTGCTAGACCTTGGATGTTCCATCCTCGATAGTGATGTTCGGTTGTGTGTCGTATTGTATCAGAAGAACATCCGAGGTCTAGCAGATAGACTAGGTATTAAATGCAATGAGGTATATGTATAAGGATACTGAGAATTAATCCAGCAGCAGCAGTGACGGAGAGAATGATGCGCACTCGACAGGCAAGGAGCGTGGCATAAAACGGCATCATTTGATATGAAATCCAAGACTGCAGGAAACAGTAGATGATGCCCGATCCAAAACACATATTAGCAGCTATCACATGTACTATAAAGATGCTGGTTTCCTAGCAACAGGGTAAGGATGAAGCATTGCATCATAAATATTGCAACTACATTTTTGTTTCACTCAAAAAATATATTTTATTATTAGGTTGTTTGTACGATTGAATAATAATCATCATAAAATGTAACTTCAAGGGTTAAAAAGTACATAGCGTATTTTCCAAAAAAATAATAATAGAAAAAAACGTCATATCTACGACTTACAATTACAAATGAAATCAATGTATACACAATTTTTACAATATATTGTATGCAGATTTACAAATTCTTGGACTCTTCTTCCCCCACCCCACCCCACTGTCCCCACCCCATACACCACAACTCCCACCAAGCGCATATGTGATTTTCATTTTAACAGTTACACCATTCCTTTGTTTACACATTCTGTCTAGATGAGCACAGAAATGCATTGCTGCATAGCCAGAAATTGGTGTATTTACATTCTTGTTGTTAGAGAAAGTCTACCTAGGCATTTAATGTTAGAGAAAGTCTACCAAGGCAGTTAATGTTAATTCATGTATTTGGAAAGATTTTAGCTTGCTACTGCTTTCATGCATGAAATGACATCAAGAGATTTCTTTCTGAATTTCCTGCAATTTATAGTGAATTTGTCAACATGAATGTATGTTTGTCTTCAATGCTAACAGCAGCTAGAGAATGTTACTACTTCTAAAACTGTCAACAGCAGATAAAGACATCTAACTAAAAGACAGTTATCTGTTAACCCTTAAAATGCCATGATACTGGTATAATATGCAGTAACTGAATACAAAAAGATTCAGAATACTGCCCCACCAAAGTTACCCTAGACCTCTAGGCTTGTAGCTGAGTTGGGCTATAACCTGTCTCAACTCAAACCTACACTTTTGCTAACATCATATTCATGTTGAACATAATCATATTAATATGTTGCACAACTCCAATCCCCTTGCTGATTCTAATCACGTCTTACCTGAATGTTTCCCACCATACTCATTCCAAGACAAGCTAATCCATCCTGTACTAGGGAGACTTTATTTCAGACTTACCTGGAAGTTTCCCACCATACTCATTCCAAGACATGCTAATCCACCCAGTACTAGGGAGACTTTATTTCAGACTTACCTGGAAGTTTCCCACCATACTCATTCCAAGACATGCTAATCCACCCAGTACTAGGGAGACTTTATTTCAGACTTACCTGGAAATTTCCCACCATACTCATTCCAAGACAAGCTAATCCACCCAGTACTAGGGAGACTTTATTTCAGACTTACCTGAATGTTTCCCACCATACTCATTCCAAGACAAGCTAATCCACCCAGTACTAGGGAGACTTTATTTCAGACTTACCTGGAAGTTTCCCACCATACTCATTCCAAGACATGCTAATCCACCCAGTACTAGGGAGACTTTATTTACTGTCAGTACTCTAGCTGAGGCTTCTCTATTGTATTCCACAACTTGTTTGTATCGTACATAGATTGTCATGAAAGCTGTTGAAAGAGAAATGTAATAATTTCTATTAAAGGGATATAAGCTGTAGTTATATATTGGGGGGGGGGGGGTAATTATTGCTGCATATTTTAAAGGTACTTGCAGTAGTCTACTTATCTCAGTATACATACCAAAACATACCAGCTGCCTCGTGATGTACACTCGAAAAAATACAATTATTACCTTTCAGACCTTTTTTGATGAAACTGGCCTCAGAGGCTATGTTTATCTGTATAACTTATCAGTAGTGTTGACTTTCAAATTGTGAAATTGTATCTCTTTAGTTTGTTCTTTTTCTGTATACAAGTGATCATCTTTACACTTTATTGTATTCTACTGATGTATGTTCATTATAAGGATAAAGTTGAAATAAAGTCATTATTATTATTATTATTATTATTATTATTATTATTATTATTATTATTATTATTATTATTATTATTATTATTATCAATTATTACTACATGTACTTATACAACTTGCTATTGGCAAAAACTCAAACCTGGTTTTAGAGATAAATAATTAAATGACATAATTAGCAAAGATAAAAATAGAAATGGTTAGGCTAGTGGATAAACATTCAAAATGATGACCAAGCAATGCAAATAGTGCCCATAACAACAGTAAAATTATGGTGTATCAAACATTTTAAAAAAAATAATGCATATTATACTGACATACAATATGACCACCAGTGTGTCCTCTAAGCCAATTTTGTCGTACCACCGATGCACACAATTTCTAGTGACACACCAAAATTTGGTGTTCTCCTATCTCTTACTATGTGGTGATCATCCTCTAAGCCAATTTGACATGCCACTGACACACACAATTTCTAGTGACGCACCAAAATTAAATTTGGTGTTCCCCTATCTATTACCATGTGGTGACTCACAAGAAATCCCAGTTCTTCTCATTTTGACTCACTACAAAATTTAGATATCATTAGAGGACACACTGATGACGACTACTACACTTACCTAAAGCTGCTGTGATGTTAAGAAGTTGTCCAAAGATACAGCTTTCAGGTTGGTAGGTGCCTGTATCACTATAAATATATTAAAGAAAACAATTACACTTGCAGAGTTTCACCAAACTTGCCATAAATGGCAAAAAGTGAGTGAAAATATGACAAAGTAATTTTTGTGATTTTAAACAGTAAATTTTGGAAAAAGTTTTTTGATGGATTTTGTTTTTAACATTGTATTGTAATGAGTCTTGTTTGAGTTTTGTGCAATTGTTTAGTGTCTGAGCTGGTTCTCGAAAAAAATCATTGTTATTAAAGGGGCACAGTCTTTTTTTTTGTCTTTGCTGGTTACTTTTGTTTAATAATGAATTGACTCAAATGTTGATGGTACGTATTGTTATACAAGTACTATAACAAAAGAAAGGACAATTAGATATATTCATCAATATCTTTCTTCATTCAGCCAAGGAAAATACAAGTGACCTAAGGGGCCTTAGTTATGACTCGTCTAGCAACACATAGTGACAATCCTTACATGTAGGTCATGAGTATTTTATGGCTGAATGAAGGAAAATATTGTAATTATACCAGTGCCAGTAATATCAAAGAAAAATCAGGGAATGTAATGGTAATTTTGAACGTTTTGACTAATAATCCGAACACAGCAGAACCAGTGATGTAGACAGGCACTGTCGTGACATCGACACACGTTGTCGTGATGTAGCACGACCAGAGTATATATTCCATATTTTTTGTTTGTGCATTGTATAATGCATTTTATGGTAATTACCAAGCAGGGCTTATATGTCACTTCCTTCTAACTCCACGACGCCATACTGAAACATTCAGTGAAAGTGAAAGTGAATGAAACCAATGCATTTTATCGTGTTTAACATCAAAGTTTTTATTAAAGATGGTGAATTCACAAAGTAGCCTTTCTATAGTAAACATTATTTTGGCAAGGCGATATGATACGATATGATAAGATACAATACAATATATGATATATGATATGATATGATATGATACGATGCAATATGATATGATATGATATGATATGATATGATATGATACAATGTGATATGATATGATATGATATGATATGATATATGATATGATATGATATGATATGATATGATATGATATGATATGATATGATATGATATGATATGATATGATATGATATGATATGATACAATGTGATATGATATGATACAATAAGCTACGATATGATATCTAAAATGTACTGGTTTCATTCACTTTCACTTTCAGTATGGAGTTGGAAAGAAGTGGCATATAAGTGTTTGGACTTAGAAGTTAGAGCACACAACCATCTGTTTATAATTAATTCCAAGTATTGTATATAGGAACAAATGCAGACATGATATGAGATATTAAAAGAATGACTGAAAATTGTATCTTACCTGATATAAGGAAACTCTGCTGGGACATGTCCTAAGACTACCGATATACAGTATCTGTAGATTGACAAATAGGACAACAACACAATCACAAATAATACCATTTATTATACATAAAGGGGACTGATATACTGATTACTCTGAGAGTATATAAAGCATAGAAAGTCATACAGTCTCAGTACTGTAACAGCTTTGTAACACATTGACAGACACAGGTAGACAGACAGAGACATACATACATACATACATACATACATACATACATACATACATACATACATACATACATACATACATACATACATACATACATACATACATACATGCATGCATGCATGCATGCATACATACATACATACATACCTACATACATACATACATACCTACATACATACATACATACATACATACATACATACATACACACATACATACATACATACATACATGCATGCATGCATATACATACATACATACATACATACATACATACATACATACATACAATACGTACGTACATATGTACGTATGTACGTACGTACATATGTAAGTACGTACGTACATACATGCATGCATACATGCATCCATGCATACATGCATATATGCATATATTCAAAAATCAAAGCAGGCAGGCAGGCAGACAGACAGACAGACAGACAGACAGACAGACAGACAGACAGACAGACAGACAGACAGACAGATTGATTGATCACCAACTGTATTACATACATACATACATACACATGATTTAAATACTTACGATATAACAAACGTAGCTGATATCATAATAACTACAGAGATCGGCAGCCATCCCATACCAATACAAAACCATGGTTCACACAAAGCCATTCTGCTTATTAATTAGTAATCTTGCAAACGACTTATCTACAAAAAAATGTAAATTAATTTTGTATCACCTTTATTTGCATTTTAAAGAATAGATTTTAAAAAAGACAAGTCAATCATAATGTTGCTAATAGGAACTGTCACAATCAGGAGTACTGAAAATGAAAGTGATGTCATATCTTCACATGAAAAGGCATCCGGGGTCAATCTATTGACAAAGCCCTAGCAAAGACTGAAGTAGGCAGTCGAAAATTTCACGTACAATTTTCAAGTTTGTGTTTGTGTTTGGAACAAAAGTCAGATTGGATACTAAGTGAAATCATAGGTTATGTCTATAGTTAAATCTACCATGCCATTTTCTGCATACTAAGTTTTCAAAGGGAGGGTAATTAAAACCATTATGATCCCTTGTTTTTATACATGATTCTACACAAATGACAATCAACAAGTACAAACACAACATTTTACAATGTTTCAGAAAGTTCAGATTTTTCAGTACGTCTCTGGAGTGAACATTACCTGGGAATACGACGAGTGGAGGTACAACCTGTCAGCTGCTCAATGGTCGATATCTGCAAATTGAGGGAATTTTACGTGGAAATGAAACCGTAGTCATACACATGTGACGGTCACTTGATCGAAATACAAAAGGGTGATATATGGCCGGTGGTTGGACAACTTGGAGCATGGAGTGGCTCGACACCCGGCTCGAGGCTTGACACTTCGTTCCATAAAATTACAATAGATACTTACCACTACTGTTAAATTGAGATAACACTGAACTTTGTCAATCACATCTCACAACTAAATTCATAATGCCTATGTTGTAAAATTATTTCAATCTCACATGACATTGGTTTGATTGCAATTCAGACCTCCTATGTTGTCGTAAATTCGTAAACACATAAACCAGAACGTGGCCGTTATTATTTCCCTCGCACCGTCTCCCCTAGTTGACTCCCATTGTTCAGTAGCCAGAATGAATATAAAAATCAAACCTACGAAAAAAATTGACATTTATCGACAGGAGAAAAATACACATCAAAAGAATTTTTTTAAGTTGACTATGCTAGGTAGTTTGATTAAGGTCAAAGGTGAATTTGATTTACGTAATTTGTTGATATTGACAATGATTACTAGTAATACTAATAGTATCGTATCGGGGCCAATGCACAATCAATGCAGCACGGTACGGAGCGGAGTTGGGAACTGTTTAATATATAGTTTGCTGTTCCAAGGAGTTTCTACTTGAAGACACAGTGTGAACAAGATCGATAACTGTAATTATTTTTGTTCGGCTCGGTCAAGTTCATGATGACCAAACTTCAACAGTAAACTTGGCACTGGCAGGGGTAGTGGTGGCGCATATAAATTATTTAAAACGGACGAAGAAGACTCTTATTTGCAGATAGCTTGATTATCATTATGTCTCGCCACAAATGGAACATCGGTTGGGGCTTCCTTCCACTTTTGTTTGCAGCAACCGCAATTTTAACATTTCTAGTCTGGTAAGTATATCTATAGGCCACATATGTGCACAGGTGCGAAAAAAGTAGTTTAAAATTGCATGATCGGTGTTACGTAATCGTCGCGAAGAAGGGCGTTGACGATTAAAAGCTTACTAATTACTTTGTGTGTACTGTAAAATAGTTTCGGCTACTTGAAAGGAAAACACGTGTGAATGAAATTGCAAGGTATACCTAGTAGTGTAATATTTGTCTTTGAAGTTTGATGTCTAACAAGGAAAAACATTACATAAAAATTGAAATACTGTTAACAAGATCATTTTGCCAGAAGAGAAAAGTTTGCAATTTTACAGTTTTCATAACTACTTATAAGAGAGTATTTTTTATGAATAACTTATCCTAGTGCTCTGTTTATATACAAAAAAGGCATTTAATTTTTAGTCACAACTTTTGTGTTTTTGTTTTCCAGCGAAATAAGTGAAAAGTAATGAAGTTTAGTGATAATTTCCAGGTTTTTACAGTAGACATTCTGTTTCCAATTAATTAGTCAGACATATAGTCATTTTTTGACAGTATAAGATAAATTGGCTGCAAAATAACTTCACAAATGCAAGTCAAAACTAGGTTTTGTCAATGATGTCTGTCAATGCCAGTTATTAAAACTATTGTCAGATAGCATTAACAAATACTGAATCACATTCATGAAATTTCAAGATGTTTTGGATATGTTTTTATTGTGTTATTCTCAGTGAAGTGAATGTCAACAACAGCAATTTTCAGATATATAATATGCTGATAGGAGCATGTCATGTTAGCAAAGACGTCATGACAACTAACTAATTTGACCGAAAACATTTGTACTAAAACTGTGGAATCAAAATCATGATTTTACTATTGAATGTAGTGATCTGTAACATACTGTGTTGCTACACCCATACTCAGACCACTACAGCCTACATGTATGGTAAGGTGATCAGTGGCACAGATGAGAAAGTGGGGAATATGTCTGATCATTGTTATGCTTTTGAGTCTGCAACTTGCTCTGACGTCTTTTGTTTTGAGCTATTAATGGATTAGTTTGTTTTCAATGCAATGTAAAACGTTTAATCTGTCGACATCAATATTTATTATTAAGTATGAATGTATAGTACATATCCTGGAAAAACACAAAGAAGTTAGGTTGAACTAATTTGTAGTTTTCATTGAAAGTTGATCAGACATCTTTTGTTTTGAGCTATTTTGGATAAGTTTATTTACAATGCAATGTATAATGCTTTTAATCCATCCACATCATTAAAGTCTATGTACATGTCCAGTCTAGTAAATTAAGCACAACAGAATTTAGGTTGAAAACACTTTATTTTGTAGATTCCATTGAAAGAATGACAGCTGCTTGTTAAATGACAATGTTTAATATTAGAGTTTATAAGCTGCCAGGTAAATCTGTGGCTAATAATTTCTGTTTGTGGCTAATGAAAATAACACTGTTTTAGTGATGGTGGCTAATGGTTTTTGAAAGCCAGTGCTAACACAGCATACCCAAATAACATTTAATAACTTGAAATAAATACGACAGTTCATGATTTCTATGTGACATTAGTCATATACATGTATTTTTTATTTATTTATTTATTTACTTCGAGAACGTGCTCATAAAAAAACATATAAATCACATACAAAAGACGAAGTGAAATACGACAAAAACACACAGGAGACAGTCTAGGTAACATGAACAAGTGAAAGGAAAGGTTATACTGAAGAAAGAAGCCAAAAATTCCAGACACTGTCAATTAAAAGTCAAATGTTATGATGCATGACTACAGTATCTTAACATAAGTCTTATAAGATAATATCTTGTTTGAAGAGTGTATGTAGTTGCTATCAGGTTGGTCAGTGTCTGTTGCATAAAATTAAAAGGGCAAGAATACAATGTCGAAAACAGCAAACTTTCTGACCACACAACAGATACATATTTGCATCAAATCTACATGTAGGTGGCTACATTAGTTAGGATAGGATAGGAATAACGTTTGTAGAATTGGAACATACTGGTCTATTACTTTTATTGTCCAATTTTGAATAACAGTGTACATATTTTTAACATTTATTGTTGTAGATGTAATTATTATAACTTTATTGCAGGATACACTCCCATATACTATAAAAAACACAACATTTACATAGTACACAAGACAAACGTTAAAAAAGCACTCTAAAAAATAGACAGACAGAAAAGAGATTTTAAAAATACATTAAATTCATATATCTTGAAGTTATCTTCGAGCGTAAAAAACAGTCGGAGGAGAATACCGCCGAAATTAGTAAGTTCGAGCTACTCTTCACCCTGTCAAAAAATTAATGAGGAAGTATTACATAAATTAACATGTAAAATACCCCAGTAGTGAAATTATTTTCTGGCAAAGAATTCTATCAAATCATGTAAATTTGATTTCAAACGACATTTCAAGGTTGTACCAATAGATACAGCACATTATACCAGTAAGACAGGAGACAGGAGTATGAAGATTATAGAATTTGTTAACTGTATCATTTGACCATCTCTGCATGTTACTGCTATCAGCTAATAGTACAGTCTGCTTTGGTCAATGACCTAAGAGATTGGATGATAATGGTATCTTGGAATGGTTATGCATTATTACACAGTGATTTATATAAATTACACACTTGATTAACTGACAAGGCACACTGGCATTCTGTTCAGGCAAACGACTTTGTCAAGTCAGATACTAAGTCTCTGGTCTATACAGGCATAGTATGTGTTTTGTTGCCTTGTAAACAGTCAAATTCTAAAAGATGGCAAACTAATTAAAAGTTCAGTATTTCAAGTACTTTATCACCCACACTTGTAAATCCAAATACTTGTATGAAATATCTTGTGATTTGCAAGTTGGTGAATATTGATCTCTGCTGTTTTAGCAGTTGGATGTCACTTCCTGGTTTCTCAATCTAAAATAACTTGCCTTTGTTAATTTCCTAAGCCACAACAATGTGAAATGGTTTTACATCTTAAATCACAACAATTACATGTGAAAAATGTGGCTCATTATTCCATGCAGCTGCTGCATGGTGTAGACAAAACCTGGAATCTGTTTTCTCCTGTCTTTACAATCAAATCTTTGTAATAGTACATATCAATGTTTGTGATAAAGACTGCAGTAGTCACAGCAAATTACCTTGAACATTATTACACAACTATACATTCTGTGGTTAAAGTAAGGTAAAATCAAATAATTTACAATTCAAATACAGTATCAAGATTTAACAAAATTAAATTCAGATACTACTACTCGGTTTCTACATACAACAAAACTTACCCAGAAAAAAAAATGTCCTTTCATAATTTTTGGGTATATCAATTTGAAACTTGCTTACTATAAAATGAAATTCCCCTTTTAACACAGAGGATTGTTCAGTATACAGGATCTGTAGTTTTATATTCATCCATTCGTGGCTTAAAAATTACAAAGTATGGAATAGATTGAGAATGAAATGGAAAGTACCATGCATTTACTTGTATTTCAATCTATGATGATATAATTTTTGTTTTATTTGTACAGTTATATCATTGCTGTTAGTTTGGATCATGTGATACCATTTGTTCCTTATGTCAGGTGAGTAAAGACCCTTTTCCATAATTAGTTTGAAATGTTGTTTATTACAAGTTGCAGTCTTTCTGATATTTAAGCATGTACATGTATGTATATGTTACAACTTCACACAATGGTCACATGCACATTACTACTGTCCCCTCTACACATGGTTTAATGTGGAGGGTTAGGAAATGCCATAGACTGTAAGATTTGTCATGTATTCAGCCCTATCAGGCTCCTTGAGAGCTGGCAGATTGTTGTTTGAATGTCATATCTTACAGACTAGAAATACCACTGTTGTGTATATTTCCATTACACCAGTATTTTCCTAGAATTACTAGCTTGTTGTTATAGGGCTAGTGGTACTCTATTTTATATCTGTCATATTGTATGAGAGATAAATGGGCTACCACTGGTCTTGTAAAGAGGCTATAGAATTACAGAATGCATTTAGTGAAATTGAATACTTGTAAGAAAAATTTTAGGATATACAAATATGATTTTCTGTCCATTACTGAGAAATAAAGATGTAAACTATGTTTAGTAGACATTCATGTTTGGTTTTGAATTTTATACTTAGAAAGATGGAAAACTTTGCAATAGAATCAGTCTTGTTATTAGCAACTCTGATCTAAGACTATGACGTCATAGTGATCTTTACAAATCTTTACCCTGTCAAACTTACAATATTTTATGGTACCATATCTTTCAAAATTCAATATTTGAACTTTTTTTTCTCTCTTAGTGACACCGGTGCTTATCCACCAGAGAGTTGTTTATTTTCACAGTTTCTGAATCTAGCAGCTGCACTAGGTAAGAAATCACACAATCTTATCTTTGTAAGTAGGGATACAGCTACCTTACGTAAATTTGAAAAGTGGCAAGTAAAATTTGAAAAGTAGGTGTAAAATCTATGAGGGAGTGGCACCCCAGCCCCCAAGCTATTTCTAAAACACATTACACTAAGTACATTTGCTGTACATAAAAACTGCAAATGAGGCCCCCTGAATCTGCCCAACAAATGACATATAATATATACTGGTTGAAACAAATAATTTGTAAACAAATTTCTGTAAAAAGTAACCGACAGGAAATTATGGAATAGTCAGTAGTTTTTGCCAGCTACTGGGTAAGTATTGCAATAACATTATCTCTGTCCATCCTGTCTTCATTTGTGAGTACATCCATCAAACCCTAATAGTCATATGAAAAGTGTACTAAACCCAATAAAATAGATGCTCAAAAAGAGATTCTAATAGTAAAATATCAACTTACACACCATAAGTGAATTTTAGATCTGTTCCTTATTTCGCATACATCTAATTAATACATTCATTATTACTAAGGAGGGACCATTTATATTCCTGATGTAATAAACATCATTGTGAAAATACATGTAGTTTGAAACCAATTAACTTTGATTAAAAATTATATGCTATACTGGAATACGAAATGTTGTCAGTAAGAACTAATTCTAACACTAGTCTAGTTTGACACAGTTTGTATAATATAATTGAGAATTAAGCTGTGGTTAAACTTTCATAAGCAATACAAGTATATTCATGTAGTTTGAGTTATTTTCACTAACAAAGAAAGTTTGTCTTAACTTTTATTCTAGGAATGGTTGCTCTTTACATCAGGTACAAAAGTTTAAAGAAATTATCTGTAGAACGTTTAAAAAGATTTCAATGTCTCAATGTTTCCAGCTTTGTGATTGGTATCCTGTCGACTGTAGGACTTAGTATGGTTGGCAACTTTCAGGTATAGTGTATTATGAAATTTGTAGAATTGTACTTTGAAGTTAATGCATCATATTTTGTATCTCTGGATAAGCAATTATCAAATTTGCATAATTGATCAGTTTTAAGAAACTTGTCTGCAGCCAATCTCAGCATTGGTAATTACAAAATTTGCATAAATTATCAGTATTATGATTAATGCATGTAGCCTTTCTCTGCATACATGTAAGCAATTATCAAATTTGCATAATTGATCAGTTTTAAGAAATTTGTCTGCAGCCAATCTCAGCATTGGTAATTAAAAATTTGCATAAATTATCAGTATTATGATTAATGCATGTAGCCTATGTAAATTTGCATAAATCATCAGAATTGTGATTATTGCTTGTAGCCTTTCTCTGCATACATGTAAGTAATTATCAAATTTCATAATTCATCAGTAAATATGCATGTCTGCTAAGGCAATGGTGGTACAGTGTGAGAATAATAGAGGGGAAATATAGATTCAATTTGGTGTGTCATACATGTAGCAGTCACACAAAATGTATGTGAATTCATGAAATGACTCTCCAGAATACATCGATTTCTTGGTGTGGCAAATTCCCTTTTATATGGTCTTCCATGACTGTCTGATGAATAGTTAAACTAATCTTCTGTTTTTAATAGGTTTTAGTGGTAATGTTATGAGAGAATAGAGAATAGCAGTGGCCAAGTAAGCTTTACAGTATTGTAAAACCACATTGTATTCATCATTTTAAGACTAATTGTATTTTGTCTGTTTCTCTACAACTTGTAGTGGACCAACCAATTTCAAGTACATATGATTGGTGCTTCAATGGCATTTGGTTTTGGTACTGTCTACTGTTGGATGCAATCATATTTAACATACAAACTTTATCCCAGATACAATGGATTATGGATTGCAAGATTACGAGTCACTCTGGCCTTGATTGTCACACTAGCACTAATCAGCAGTATCCTTTATATTAAGCCGCAATGTGCATGTCCTCAGCAGTTGCTACCGTTCGCGCTTTCATACGTAACAGAACTTTCTAGACTTTCTGCCATGATTTTAAAAGTCAGGGCTACAAGAAGCTAAGAAGAACATTTGATACAGTACATGCCAAAAAGGACAATTTAAAGTAGAATCGCATGTGCTTAACAATTAGCAGAACTCTCTCTCTCTCTCTCTCTCTCTCTCTCTCTCTCTCTCTCTCTCTCTCTCTCTCTCTCTCTCTCTCTCTCTCTCTCTCTCTCTCTCTCTCTGATTCAGTTTCATTCATTAAATATTTGTGATACTCTAGCAAGGACTGTCTCGACATCATTTGTATCATAATGCACTTATAGAAGTCAGTATTTCTCAACCTCAAAGTCACCCATTAGCACATTTTAAGTAAGCTGTTATGAACAGTAAAGATTTCTCAATTAATTGACTTCACAGCTCATATTTTATGTATTTCCATGTCACATGTATCATCATATATATCGCCATATTTTCCTCAACTTCATAATTTTCTCCTTACAGTGTTAATAGCACAAGTTTTGTTTATTGTGTTGTTGATGAGTAGCAATCCTGGTGATAGTATTCTCACTGGTCAATACATAAGCCAAGATACCGTTGACTGGCTCAACATTCCCATCTCCATTACAAACAACCACTCTGATATGTCTTACAGTATATCTAATACACATGAGGTGGGTTCAAAGGTTAATGTATTCATCGATGTCTTGTCAGCCATTTTGTAGCCTATTTACATCAAGATCTGTGATTTTGCTTTGCTGTCGCATTAAAGGTTTGTAATGCTAGCAACAGCAAAGGGTGCATTTAGCTATGCCCCAATGACAGTTATCAGCATGCCTGTTTCTGACATTAAACTTTGCTATATGTAAATTGTGCTCATGTCAGGGCACATACTCATATTGACTTCATTACAATATAGTCAATTAGCTGATGTATGTTATCACTCCACATTGTGACCAATCAGTTTGAATACATTTTTTCAAACCAATCAGTTTGAGTGCATAATTAATTTTTTGCTGTTGCTAGCAATACAAGCGATTTGTGAGACATAGAAGCAAAATCACTGATGGCGATGTAAACAGGCTAGCCATTTTATTGGTTAAAGGTAGAAGGATAATAGTCCCAATGTTCTTTGCTTGAAATGAAAGTGATACAGAGAATTAGAACAGTCCGAATATCAACCACATTGTTATTAATACCCGAAGTGTTCCTTAGGATCATATACACCATATTATTGCAGTTGTGACAGTAAACAATTGTGTACATTTTGGCACAAAAATCAGTAAAATGCAAAAAGAATAGTAACATAAATTTCATAAGTAACATTTCATTTGAAATATTAACTTTTAAATTATGTCAAATTTATACAGTGTATGATGATAATGATTCGTTACCATGACACCCACATCATCTCATCTCATTCTCTTTCAGTCAACTCCACCCGATGAATTCTTATCAGCCACCATCTTTGAATGGATTGCGTGTATATTTATGATGCTATATTTTTCCACATACACTTGTGACTTTCTAAGGATCTATGTCAAGGTCACAGTCATTAACTTAGCAGACCCCGATCAGTGTGTTGACAGTGATGATGAGGAACAAGAAGATAGAAGCAAAGATAAAGATATAGAGAATGGTGGTCATGTAAACTCAAATAGTTACACATCAGTTGTGTTATCAGGGAATTCCAACTCTTCTAGGAATTTGTCATATTCCAAGATTTCACAAGAAACTTCTATTTGATGTAATCCAGGTTCAAAATATGGAAAGAAGCAAAAAGATCAAGGAATAGATAAAGGAGTAGAGAAAGAAAATGGTGTCAAACTCAAATAGCTTCTCATCACTTGGTTCATCAGGGAAGAACAACTCATTCAGGAATTTGTCATTCCAGGATTTCACAAGAAACTTCTATTTAATGTAACTCAGGTTCAAAATGTGGGAAGGAGCGAGAAGATCAAGGAATAGATAAAGGAGTAGAGAAAGACAATGGGGTCAAACCCAAATAGCTACTCATCACTTGGTTTATAAGGGAAGAACAACTCATTCAGGAATTTTTCATTCCAGGATTTCACAAGAAACTTCTATTTAATGTAACTCAGGTTCAAAATGTGGGAACGAGCAATAAAATAGAGGAATAAACAAAGGCATAGAGAAAGAGAATGGGGGTCATATAAACTTAAATAGTTACACATCAGTTGTTTTGTCAGAGAAGAACAACTCATTCAGGAATTAGTCATATTCCAGAATTTCACAAGATACCTCTATTTAATGTAACTCAGGTTCAAAATGTGGGAAGGAGCAAGAAGATAGAGGAACAGTTAAACATGTAAAGTCTTTAGAGAAAGAGAATATCGTCATATAAACTCAAATAGCTACACATCAGTTGAGTTATCAGGAAATAACCACTCCTTCAGGAATTTGTCAAATTTCAGGATTTCACAAGAAACTTCTCAAGAAACAACCCAGGTTCAAAAGTTCTGAGGTTGTACAGCGGAAGGACTTGGCTTTAGGAGGGCTCGTAAGCAGTGCTACCGAGATCCGCAATACCCATATCAGGGCCATAAAGGTTTTATCATATACCCCATGTAGTGACACAGAAACATCGTTTGAATCACATAATGACATAATTTAGCACTGGAATATTATTTTATTCACAGAAGCATCAAAATAGTGACGAAATTAACAAAGCCAAATCACTGAGCGAATGGGTATCGATGAGCTCACCACTTGCCATATTTTGGCTAAGTGTGCCAGGCCGTGATATGGAAAATTGTTGCCTGGGTTCGATGTGCTCTCTATTGAATTGAATTGGAATCAATACTGGGTATATGATAATGTAGGGCGCCGGCCTAAAAATCAATGTGATCGGATACATTACACCATATTATGTGTACAGGTATACAGATACATTTCCCCATAGGTGATTCAATACCATTAAGGGTGTAGTATTTGAAGAGTAAGTCGTTATATTAGCCGTCTGAGATTATATCAAACAAAATATTTTTACAAAATTATCCAGTTGCAGCCAGTGACACTTTAAATCAGAAGTACTAAAAAATGGGAAACTTTTACTGACATTATTTATAATAGAGAACTTCTATTTATATTTTAGGTATTCTTGTATCTTTTATGTACCATGTGTTCTTAATATGTATTCATCATTCTCAAAATGTAATTTATTTGAATGTTAGATTTCACTCAGGGTTTTATTATAAAGTGAAGCAATTTTCAGTAATATCAAGAGTCGACAGGGAAAGAAATTTGTGAATGGATTAAGTTCATATTTATAACCGATATGTGTGATGGAATGTTGTTATATTATATTTTAGTTTGTATGATGATTGGGGATAAGTTATCATTCAAAATCTGAGTAAGTTTGAATAAATACCTTCAGAAAGAACTACCAATGCTCCACCTTTGTGTTTGGCAAAACCATAAACCAATCAGAATTACAAATTTAGTAATTAACACTTGGGAATTAAAGATGTTTATATAATACATTATTATGGTTTGTATCTGTCTAACTACTGTAAAGGGTTCACATCAGTTTATATCATTGTATGCTTCCCGAGGAGTTGGGGAAGTATAAAAGGCTGTTGTTCAGCTATAGATCTGTGCCAGGGGTAATAATTGTGTGGAAAAGCTCTATATAAAACCCAACATTATAATAATAATTAGTATAATCTCCTGATAGCCTTTCAAACCATGCTTTGTAAGGTCTGAGAAATGGAGTTGACACCTTTGTGGAAAATTTGAATTTATTTAATGGTCAGTTCATAAATTTGAGAATATGTTGTTCACACTTCCAATAATCAATAGGACAGTACAATATATTTACTTTGGAATGGTAAATTGGAAATGAATGCAATGATTCATCTCCCACTATGGACCTTCATCAGGCAATGGTTTAATTGTACTGCCTAATTCATAAATCAATTGCCCATCTTTGAATTTCATTTCTACAGGTAAAAGGAAAATTATTCATGGCAATTATTTGACTTATTGAACCTCAGATAGTGGTCTGAGATTGAACAAAAATAGAACTTCAACCCCCAGGAGATTTAAAGTTATTCAAGCATCTAAACTTAGGGCACAACCCGCAAGTATTTATTCTTCACTTGATCATGAAGTTAAGATAATCAGGCAGGGTTCTTGTAGTGCTTGATCCTTCAAAATACTGTAGTACTATTACTGAACAAAGACCTGAGTTTTGAAAGTGAAACATTGAAAAGTTCTTTGTGAGTGAAATACAATAAGAAACTAGAGGCTAGTCTCACTTTTTGTTAATATACATTCATCAAATGAGACTTTTACAAATACAACAACCACATGCATTTGTTGACAAGACTGTAGAATCATGCCAAGTCGACAGTCTTTGTTATCAAATAATGTTTAAAGGTATTTTCCTGATAGTTTGTACAGTGGGTATTGGATTAATTGCTCTAGCATTGATGGCCCAGCAGGAGACTTCCACTACTGCACCAACAACAACGGAAGATTGTGGAGATAATTATGTAAATGATGTCGAGGTAATTCGATTTATGACTGATTGATTGATTGATTGATTGATTGATTGATTGTACATGTATGTATGTATGTATGTATGTATGTATGTATGTATGTATGTATGTATGAATGAATGAATGAATGAATGAATGCATGCATGCATGGGTGAATTTAGCTATGTGTTTATTTCTTTCACTTACCTTGGTTATATTGAATGAGATGCACAGGACGATCTGACAAGCTGTGGTGTGTGTGGATCCCCATGTTTATTGAAGCTATAAAAGGACATATCACATAGCAACATATTTATAATATTCCACTTTTTTTTATTTGTGCCTCTTTTAAAGCTAAACTGGGCTTACCTGATGACAACTATATCTGAATGGTCACTGGCTATTTTCATGCTGTGTTGGATTGCAACATTTTGTGTAGAATTCACAGAGTATTGGGTGAAGACCAGAGTAGGGTCTCTGACTGAACAAGAAGATCTGGAACAGAATGCAGTTCTTCAGGATGACAAAGCACCAGAAACAAAATTCTAAAAACGAAATGACAACAGTATTACATCACTATGTTTTTCAATATGAGAAGTATTATTAAAGTATTCAGGTGATGGCAGACAGGGTACAACAAATAAAAATTACAAAAGCCATTAGAAATTTTGATTTACTTTCTTTCAAAAGGTATGTGCTCGCAGGAGTTTTATAATTCACATCATTGAATATGTATCTTTGACGACAGTACAACTTGTATTATATTCATGTCATATTCATTCAAAGAACAAACATCTTCTAACCTGTCTTAGAATTACACTTTTGTCAAAATTCTGTAACCTCTTATATACAACAGATGAATACTCACCAGTTTGTGTCAATCATAAGTTTGACAGGAAATTAATATTTCAATTATAACTTAAGGATGGCAAAGAAAGGCAGTGATTTTGGAATAAGCATAAGTGGCTATTTGGATGAGGATTAGGTATTTATTTTGGATTTTTAATTTTTTTAAATTTACAAAACAATTTTATCATGGCTTCCTACTTGAAAAATCAATGTGAAACAAGATTGACTAAGTCTGTGTTTGTAACTCAATACATGCAAAAAGTTAAAGAATGTGTAAAGAAATCGACAATTATGCAAAATTCCAATTATAAATTCTGAAATACATTATGACATAAAATACATACATTGTGACATTATAGCTCCTTATTTCTTTGGTTTTTATTGAGAATTATTATACAATTGCAAGTATTTCATAATTATCTCATTATTGTAGGTGCTGATGAGATGTGCTGTGTTTAGATACAAGTATTCAGAACAAATTAGGTATACACAGTTTTACTGGATAAATAAATGGCAATCATAAAACAAAAATCGAGTGTACTGTTTGATAGATACTGCAGCCGATTATAAATATGTATTTCACAATGTCTAGTGAACATAGCTTTAGAATGCCCTCTACTCTCCTATTTGTAATTAATTGAAGGTTCCCTAAATCAAGTCGTTCACTGCAGCTCAGTAGATAGTGTTGTGGTTAGACGTTCGGGCCTTCGTCAGTGAGGGTCTGCCCGAGCTCGGGTGTTCACCTCGAAAGCGACCTATGGTCGCTTATCGTTTTGTTTCGGAAGTACACCCGAGGTCTAGCAGCTAGACTACTCAGTAGAGGGGTTAAAAATAAAAGTGAACAAGATCAAACTAGGACTTGATTGTGAAAACAGGTATGACCTGAAGTCACAATTTACTCAACAGACAGGTTCGACCCCCCGCCTCCTGTAATTACTGACACCCAACGTCGCCGTTTTGCACGTATCACTCAGTTTGAATGTATGGGCTATACAAGTATCGTGTAAGTGATTTTCTCAGATCTACTGGGGTGGGGTTGTGGTTGAGTCAGAAAACATCCCTGAGTCCACATTCTCCGTGTATCACCACACCACTAAGCCTGGAATCTTATCACTATATACACATAGCACGTAACCCTGCTCCAACATTTCAAAACTAACAGGGAACCTGTTAGTTACGAGAGATTTGGACGTAGTTTTGAAATGATTAATAGTGGATCAAAGCACGCTGTGTGTGACTAGTGAACAACCTCAAAAGATGATATCGGATGTTCATCAGTATACCCACATAGGACGAGCCAGTCCAAATAAAGCTTTGACATCATGCCTTTCCATGCATACCTTCCTACCTTCCTACCCACTCTCTGTCCTATAACATTCAGATATATACAGGTCTTTATCTAATAGGTCTTGCCTATAAATACCTTGAAAAAGAATTTGTATTCGAATCGTCGGAATTTACATCTACTTATTCGGACTGTCTCACAAGTTCCTTATGCACTTCTATACATACATACATACATACATACATACATACATACATACATACATTCATACACACACACACACACACATACATACATACATACATACATACATACATACATACATACATACATACATAAACAGTTAGATAATTAGTTAGTTATTTTATTCACTGTACTAGTTAAATATAGATGCACACAACACAAAGCAATGGTACCGCTAACATAAGCATGACACACTAAAATAAAAGTCAATAAGGGAGACTGGTGGGTCACATTTTACAAACCTGTTCTTGGGGGGGGGGTCATATTTTGCATTACAATGTTTGGGGAGGGTCACATTTTACAATCCGTAGTTTTGTGACCAAATATTTTATTATTTGTTTCGTGTGTTTTGAGATGTAAAAGTGAGATGAGTACTCAACATTAATTTACAAGTACTTTACATGCATTGTAAGAAAATTGTTTTATAAAACGATGCATTGTGTTGAGTGTACCATCTCACCTTATCACTCGCACTCCGTGAATGTTGTTGTTAAAATATGATGGTGATGGTGAAGATGATGATGATGATGATGAAGATGATGATGGTGGTGGTGGTGGTGGTGGTGGTGGTGATGATGATGATGATGATGATGATGATGATGGTGGTGGTGGTGGTGATGGTGATGATGATGATGATGATGATGATGATGATGATGGTGGTGGTGGTGGTGGTGATGATGATGATGATGATGATGATGATGATGATGATGATGAGGGTGGTGGTGGTGGTGGTGGTAGTGATGATGATGGTACATGTACTGACTCAAGTATACTTAGTACCAGTGAGTCAGATCAGAGTGACACTGATAATGGCAATAGGTGGAGGTGTAAACCACTTTTCTAATCGTCGATATAAAATCACATTATAAACGTTAACTAGTAAATCCATTACACTTACCCCACGATAATTTCCACGTTGCATTCGTTCACCTTCTTTAATGAACAAAACAATGAGTTTCGATATGGTCCATTCAATAGGTAGGAACCCCAAATTGGTTGCTTTTGGACATTGCACTATGTGTCCAGACTTTGACATTGAAATTTATTCTCAAAACAGAAAAGCAAACTCTGATTTGATGTAAACTTAAGTTTTACAAATTCTGCGTTGTTGATTTTTAAAGGACTTATTCAATACTAACCATTGGTGTCGTTGCAGGGGTATTTCCAGCAATGAAAAGAATATAGTTTAAGAGTTCAATCCTGGGTCATTGCATTAGTGTTATCTTAATAAGGATTAAATAGGATCATTATTCTTTACCAGGTTTTTCTATAGCTCTCTGCTAAACAACCATTTTTAACACCAAGATTTTAATCCTAATCGGATGTGGCAATATCTTGAAACCTATGACAATTAAGTGAATAGATACACATCAATAAGATAAAATACGTCTTTATGATGACATAGTCTCTATTATGTTCAAATCAAAATTAGAAATGATAAATACACAAAATATTGAAAATGCCGAGTTACTTAGTTTAGGAATATGCAACTTCCAAAAAAGAACTTCTCAAATTTATCACGTGGTTTTAAAATAAAGCATTGTGGTAGAGCATACTTGGTAATAGTCGATTTTCCGGTTCCAAGATGCATTGCGCGAGAGGACGTCGCTTATGTTGTTAGATTTAATCTTGTTTTGCCTTTATTACATTTGAAATAACATTTTCATCAGGAAATGATGGAAAGACATGTTGACCTCTTTAATTATGAGTG